>NC_083593.1:29740361-29745361 GCF_027579695.1 Neoarius graeffei
GGAGAGCAGTGGCTTTCTCCTTGCAACACTGCCATGCATACCATTGTTGTTCAGTGTTCTCCTGATGGTGGACTGATGAACATTAACATTAGTCAATGTGAGAGAGGCCTTCAGTTGCTTAGAAGTTACCCTGGGGTCCTTTGTGACCTCGCTGACTATTACATGCCTTGCTCTTGGAGTGATCTTTGTTGGTCGACCACTCCTGGGGAGGGTAACAATGGTCTTGAATTTCCTCCATTTGTACACAATCTGTCTGACTGTGGATTGGTGGAGTCCAAACTCTTTAGAGATGGTTTTGTAACCTTTTCCAGCCTGATGAGCATCAACAACACTTTTTCTGAGGTCCTCAGAAATCTCCTTTGTTCGTACCATGATACACTTCCACAAACATGTGTTGTGAAGATCAGATTTTGATAGATCCCTGTTCTTTAAATAAAACAGGGTGCCCACTCACACCTGATTGTCATCCCATTGATTGAAAGCACCTGACTCTAATTTCACTTTCAAATTAACTGCTAATCCTAGATGTTCACATACTTTTGCCACTCACAGATATGCAATATTGGATCATTTTCCTCAATAAATAAATGACCAAGTATAATATTTTTGTCTCATTTGTTTAACTGGGATCTCTTTATCTACTTTTAGGACTTGTGTGAACATCTGATGATGTTTTAGATCATATTTATGCAGAAATATAGAAAATTCTAAAGGGTTAACGAATTTTCAAGCACCACTGTATAATTACATGTATTTTTTTTAAATTTGATTTCACTGATCTATTTTCAGCATTTGACTCTGTACTGAATGCTGAAGTTCATGTTTAGTTACAGTCTTTATTAGAACATCAGCATATAATCCACGGGTGTAACGCTTACCTTGAGTAAATCAATATGACCATTTTTCTTTTTTTACATAAGATGTCAAAAAAAATCACATTATGAAGACACACATCTATTATCTCCAGATGATCTGTATCATCTCAGAAGAAGAAATCCACACCCCTTACAGAATCAGAACTCGCAAGACATGATCATCTATTTATTATTATTATTATTATTATTGATATTTATTTATTTATTTATTTATTTATTTATTTTTGTCAAGAGGGATCCTTAAGTGTCATGAGAATATGATAGATTTAACACATGAAATAAAGCATGACCTGAACCATGCTATCTGTAAAACATATCTCCAGATGATCTGTGTTTAGCATCGCTGCACTCTCAGTGTTCATCTAAATATAATGCTCTCTGGTATAAATGAGTAAGTAGCTGATTAGATACTAAATAAGGTACTAATATGCGTTTTTATAACATCACCATTCTTTATTAATTCATAGACTGACACAATTAACTTTTCTTGACAATATTTGTTGCAGTTAAGCCCAGCACACATGGGCAATTTTCTGTCGCTTGGTCGTGTAACTTTTAGACGCAAGCAGAAAATTGCTTCGTGTGCGGATATTTGTGACAGCTATTTTTTGTCGCTTGCGACAGATTGCAGGTATCAAACATGCTTGATATTCTGCAACTAAAAATTGCCAGTCGCTGAGATATTGGCGCGTGTGTGTCTTTGCGATAACAAAGTGATCACCTCCAAAGGCTAAGCCAATCTCTGCCCACGTAGCCATGTGACTTGCATCCCCCTCCCCAAATCGCACACTGGTCGCAGATAACGTACGAGGGGAAACTTGAGTTCAAAAATCGCAATATGCTTGTGACAAGAAGTTGCCTGTGTGTGCTGGGCTTTAGGCTTATATACATGTAGTGTTCAATTGTGAAATATGTCCTTTGCCATTGTTCTGTGTTGTTCAATCCACTGAGTGCTGTCATTATGTTGGCACAGAGAAGCTACCAGCTGTACTCAGTCATGCTCATGGACAGGAAGCGAAGAAACCTTGACCATGACAAGTTAAAATACATTTTGGAACTTTCAGTACCACTACATTAATAATTGAAGCGGATGTATGTACATTTTTGACCCTATAGATATATTTTTGAACCTGTGTTGACTTCAGAAAACCCAAAATAAATGAAAATGTGTGCACTAAATCCTTGTTTTTTTCCTATTCAACATGCATGTTGTACAATCATCCTGCCACAGAAAAAGAACAGTTCAAAGACATGACTGAAAGCCCAATATTACCATGACATTCATGTCCCTGTATGCAAATTTCTGTCCACATATATATATATATATATATATAAAAGGGGCGGCACGGTGGTGTAGTGGTTAGCGGGTTAGCGCTGTCGCCTCACAGCAAGAAGGTCCTGGGTTCGAGCCCCGGGGCCGGCGAGGGCCTTTCTGTGTGGAGTTTGCATGTTCTCCCCGTGTCCGCGTGGGTTTCCTCCGGGTGCTCCGGTTTCCCCCACAGTCCAAAGACATGCAGGTTAGGTTAACTGGTGACTCTAAATTGACCGTGAGTGTGAATGGTTGTCTGTGTCTATGTGTCAGCCCTGTGATGACCTGGCGACTTGTCCAGGGTGTACCCCGCCTTTCGCCCGTAGTCAGCTGGGATAGGCTCCAGCTTGCCTGCGACCCTGTAGAAGGATAAAGCGGCTAGAGATAATGAGATGAGAATGAGATATATATATATGGCTTAAAATTGTTTTAAAAAGCAGCCTAGTTGAGATTATAATTATTTATTTTTAATCTTGAGATTTGCAGTTCAGTTTCATTTATACAAATTCAACCACTCAAGCATGTTCTGTTTAGATACAACATTTTATTGTTGTAAGTCTTAAATATGAACACACAATATCCATAAAGAAAAACATGAAGCAACAATTACTTTACATTATAGGGAGTTTAATTTGATTTGGTCCTCTCTGAGGTATCATGTCGGAGAGGAATGATACATTATTTTTTTTAAAGACTTACTTGGGTGCCATTTTTGAAAAAAAAAGTGTACAATTCACTCATCCATGGTAAAGGTGTGGATTCTGGCCATGCACTGACGAGCACAACTCCCCTTTAGAAGATAACATGGTGCAGTAACAGGTTTCCTTCTTCCAAATGCCTCAGTTCATAAACCCAGATTACAAAGTTCACTTTCTAAACACACATCACAAAATGGCACAAAAGAGTGGGTGCAATTTAAGTTTGAAAGTTCATGTGTGGAAAAATATGAAAAGGGATTTCTGTGCTTTCATGATGCTATTGGTTTGAATTTGGAAGAAAACTATTGCACCTACTCTTTATACAGGTCAAAACCTGATTAAAAAAAAGAAATAAAAACAGAAAGGACAAAACCATAGTGCTTTACAGTGTATTTTTTTTATGAGTAACCACATACAAAATTCTGCCATAAGGCAGTGCACAAATGTCACACGCCTTCAAATTTAATTATACCTTGTGCTTAAAATCACTATTATAAATAATAATGGATAATGGTTTTCTTACACTTTTGTTTCAAGCTGTGTGCCAAAGACTGTCTTATTTGCTGGGCATTTTTCCAATATATGTGATTTATTATTATTATTATTATTATTATTATTATTATTATTATTATTATTATTATTATATGTGTATTTTAATTTTATTTTTAATCACCAGTCACAGTTACTGAAGTCTTCTTGTAATTTAAAACTGGACATGCATGCTGAGTGCAGTGCTTAGAAGTAAATCATAACAATCTGAGTTTTGCTTTGTCTTTGAGGCAGTTTCACTGGGGAGCTAGCAAATATTCTGGCAAAAACAGTGAGACAAAAATGATAGAAATGTATAGATGCTGAAGCAGACCACACACCTGCTCTGCATTTATACCATTTTGAAACTCAGATATTGAAGGTAAGACAATGATAGACAAGTTTACTTCATCCTGCCCAGTACAACATGTGTAAAGCACACTACTTAATATCAGTTTTTACAATAAACAGATTTTTTTTCGAAGTTACTCTAATGCAAGACGCAATGCAAATTTCAGAAATAAATTACATGACTCCAACCAGAGCAGCAACATAAAATAGAAAAGTCTGTTGCATTGTATTAAACTGGTTCACAACTTTAGTAAAAACAGGTGCATATTTTCCCTTTGTACAAATAATATGCATATAGAGAAGAGAAGTTGATGATGAGTTGTGTCAGGATGGGAACTTTTATAGAATTACTGAAAAACTGAAGAACGTGGATTATTACACAAAATATATAGGAATGGGTTGACATATTTCGAGATACTGCAATAGTAATGGACCAATACTTCTATAATGTCAGAACTCTAAACCAACACAAAAACGATGAGAACTGAAATGTAGACGTGTTAGCTGATAGCTCTTTGGGCTCTCTCGGTTGGTGCAATGGAAATGTCTCCTGCTTGGAATGGTTTTACCCCAAACCCAAGGATGCAGCCCTACTCAATCAAAAAGCAATGAGGGACTGCTGTTGAATCTGATGTTGCTTGATAATATTAAGAAAGCAAATAAAACAATGCTTTTGAATTGGTGTACATATGATATAAAATTTCATTAAATTATCCCAAACCTTAATTTCTCTTCCTGCAGAGTAAATGAAGCATTAGTAGTGAGTTTCTTAATGGTTCTGCAAAATCTCCACTTTGCCTTTCCATTTTAAAATAAAGGTTACACCAAATTCTGTTTGTATTTTTTTTATCATTATATATGTATTCATTTGTAAAATAAACCTTTTAAATATTATGACAAAAAATTATAATGGGAAGTAGCAGATGTGCCCTGTCTCCCCAAAATTTCTGGAATAATATTAATAATAATAATAATAAATAAAAAAATAAAAAATAATTATACAGTGATTCTTACTGAGGTCACTGACTATGATGACAAACAAAAGAGGGAGACGTGCATTTTACTTGTAATCTCCTAGTAAGTGTGATATTAAAGTTTTAGACAAGGTTATAGTTGGTTAAATGAAACTACAGTTACAGAAATAACTTTATATGCAAATATATATTGGACAAGCCTCACCTCAATAGGCCTGTTTCCTATGTATAAATAATGATACTGTCACTGGGGCAAAAGAAAAAA
>NC_083593.1:31247861-31375361 GCF_027579695.1 Neoarius graeffei
GTACATTAGAATAACGTTACATTTTCTAAATATTCAGGGGTTTCATACTTAAAGTGCATATTCTGGACCAATTTCATGGTTTTTTTTATATGAAAGAATGTCCTTTTACACACTCACCCAGAAGGGTAATTTTGCACAAGGCCATCTGTCTACAGCAGAAAAAAATAAAATAACAAAACGCGTCTGGAAAAATCCCAAGGGAGTCTGGAGCCAGATTCGTGACGTTACCTGCGGAAGCGCGAGCAGGCTGCGCGAGCTTTGCACGGTTTCAGTGCACAGCCTGTGTAGACCAAGCGCTCCCATTTCTCTCTCATTGTCTGGTCTTTTGGAAAACGATGAGCACTAATCCCATCAAGATTGGTGTTGCTACACTCTCCTACGATACATCTGTTAACCATTTTAATAATTACGTGATAATGTTGAAATTTGCAGAAAACCACCAGGTCATTTTCTCATAAACAAACCAGCGCTGACGTAGGATTCAGAAGGAGGCGTCCTGCACGTGACGTCACGAAAATCAATGTTTCCCGGGAAATCCAAATGCCAAGGTTTTTCAGAGGCAGACGAATTTGCCTCAAACGGCTTGATTTCAACTGAATTTTTCTGGTATTGCGCAAGGTAAAAAAATTGCAGAGAATGTAGAATGTTATAGATATTTGACCAAAGTTTAATGTAAAATAGGAGAATTACATTGATCTTGCTCCTGAATTTACCCATGATATGCACTTTAACATCTTGTACTCATACGTATCACTGTCATGTATTCTTTGATTATCCAGTATTATTATCCTGTCACATTGTATTCACATTATATTCACGATATTCCATCCATCCATCCATTATCTGTAGCCGCTTATCCTTCTACAGGGTCGCAGGCAAGCTGGACCCTATCCCAGCTGACTATGGGTGAGAGGTGGGGTACACCCTGGACAAGTCGCCAGGTTATTGCAGGGCTGACACAGAGACAAACAACCATTCACACTCACCCCTACGGTCAATTTAGAGCCACCAATTAGCCTAACCTGCATGTCTTTGGGCTTTGGGGGAAGCTGGAGCACCCGGAGGAAACCCACGCAGACACGGGGAGAACATGCAAATACAGAAAGGCCCTCGCCAGCCGCTGGGCTCAAACCCAGAACCTTCTTGTTGTGAGGCAACAGTGCTAACCACTACATCACCATGCTGTCTATTCGTGATATTTTCAGTCGAAATTGATCTAAAAATCCGGAACTCTAAAATCCCAGAACTCCAATTACAGAATATACCTTGGCGTGACGTCACAAAGAAATCCCATGTGGTGGAATGAGCACCATCCTGTTGGGATGGGTTCTCACTGGATAGTTGTCTCCACTTTTAACTGTCATGATGGAGATGTTCATGTGTTAGATAGTGGAGGAGACAACTATCTCAGGTGTGGCTCGGTTTGCAAGACCAGTGTCATCAATGTCACTAGTTTTGAAATTTGTAGATGTTCAATCCCAACCTGATACTAATTCCTGTGGTGTATTTGCCATCGTAAACTGTGTCAGTATTTTACATGGCATTGACCCATGTACTGTCGAGTATGATGTTCGGGTCATGGGAGAGCACTTACATACTTGTATGCAAAACAAACTCTTTACCATGTTCCCACATTAAATTGTTGAGAAAACTGATAGATATAGAACCAGTCATGTAGAAAGGCTTTACTGTAGTTGTAAGTTACCAGAAGATTCAGATTTGTATTTTATGTGCAATGAATGTAAAATGTGGTTTCACACTGATTGTGAAAACGTGGGTCATAAAACAGAAGCACAGATCAAAAAAAGATCTCATCTCATTATCTCTAGCCGCTTTATCCTTCTACAGGGTCGCAGGCAAGCTGGAGCCTATCCCAGCTGACTACGGGCGAAAGGCGGGGTACACCCTGGACAAGTCGCCAGGTCATCACAGGGCTGACACATAGACACAGACAACCATTCACACTCACATTCACACCTACGGTCAATTTAGAGTCACCAGTCAACCTAACCTGCATGTCTTTGGACTGTGGGGGAAACCGGAGCACCTGGAGGAAACCCACGCGGACACAGGGAGAACATGCAAACTCCACACAGAAAGGCCCTCGCCGGCCCCGGGGCTCGAACCCAGGACCTTCTTGCTGTGAGGCGACAGCGCTAACCACTACACCACCGTGCCGCCCCTCAAAAAAAGATAAGAACTTGAAATGCATACAATGTCAGCTGAAGAAATGAAAAGGTAGAGGTAGGGGAAGAGGCAAGAAATTGTAAAATAGATGAATAAATAGTAGTTAAGTTGCATGTTTTAACAATAAAACAACTAAACAATATATTTAGTTTTTCTTCTAATTTTATTTATCATACATGATGTGAGGGGAGGCACGGTGGTGTAGTGGTTAGCGCGGTCACCTCACAGCAAGAAGGTCTGGGTTCGAGCCCCGTGGCCAGCGAGGGCCTTTCTGTGCGGAGTTTACATGTTCTCCCCGTGTCCATGTGGGTTTCCTCCGGGTGCTCCAGTTTCCCCCACAGTCCAAAGACATGCAGGTTAGGTTAACTGGTGACTCTAAATTGACCGTAGGTGTGAATGGTTGTCTGTGTTTATGTGTCAGCCCTATGATGACCTGGCGACTTGTCCAGGGTGTACCCCGCCTTTCGCCCGTAGTCAGGTGGGATAGGCTCCAGCTTGCCTGCGACCCTGTAGAACAGGATAAAGCGGCTAGAGATAATGAGATGAGATGTTATTTACCAGCTGGGAGGTCCGTATCGTGAAATACCGTGACCGAGGTCTTGAAAGTACTGACCGAGGCTCTCTGGGTATCACCATACGGACCGACCTTAAGCTGGTAAATAGTATATATATATATTTTTCACCAAATTCTAACAGAAAACGAGAGCGTCCGAAAGGGAAAACCGAGGCGAGCCGCCATTTTGAATCCTCATTCATGGCTGTAATGCAACTGGCTTCCTCCTCGGTATACAAGTGCACTTCCATGGCAGGAAAAAAAACCCCTACATTTTGCCGCCTATGTAGTCCCCTATTTATACAAAATTGAATGATTCAGGATTCAGCCATGTTTTTGCTCGGTGTTAGCAAGTTAGAGGTTTTTAGCTTTCTCCTGAAATGTTTTTTTATTTCTTCTTCCTCAGGGTAGTAAAACTCACTTTCGCTGTGAAGACTGTCGTTATCACTATCCATGATGTAAAATTAGTGCTATTTTCCTGAGAAATGCTGGCAAAAATTTATAAAATTTTTGATAAAAATCTTATAAATAGATAAATGTTGGCAAAAATTACTACTATGTTTGTTGTTGTTGTGAACGAGCGAGTCGCTAGAGGTCTGTAACTGGGGTCCATACCGTAGATACGGACCCGCTCGCCAGCCGATCAGAGCGCAGGATTTGATGGAAACCGGACCGTGAAAAAAATAAAAGAAAATATGTGACACCACATTAAAATACGTGACGATACTGTTCCATCCCTTTCTGATCCGTACCGGGTTCTGGGAGATGCAGCCCCAGTCAACCTTCAGGATTGAACACTTTGAGGTGACTACACCACTGAGCAGGACAGCAAGAAATATTTTCTAAATACAGTAAATGTAGGACATTATTTGAAAAACAAACAAACAAACAACAAAAAAAGAAAAACCCCTACTCTGTTTCTGGTTAATAAAAAATGGTATTTGTTCAAAGTTTATTATTGATGAAAAGCTACTTTTTGATTTATTCTGAAATATAAATATTACAAAATGAAATATTTCATTGAGTCAGTTAGTGAAATAGCTAGTCTAATTAGGTTTTTTTCCCCCTAGCTGCTGTCATTTTGATTGTTGTATCCGAGCAAAAATATTTCCTTCATGCTAGCATTTGGTTCCACTTTGTTTATATTGTAGGAACCATTTCTAATAACAATGACCTTTATTATTATTATTATTATTATAACTCTTGAAGTATGATATTCTTTAAAAAATAATGGGTAAAAAAACCTGGATGAATTAAAAACTAAAGACTAAACCTGAACCCGAGCCTGCTCACATGACCCTAACAAAAGTCACATGATCTGAACAAGGCTTGGGGAGAAAATGGCTGCGTTCTTGCAGTGGAGGCGATTTGTGTTTTTTGATAAAGAAACAGTGAAAGACCCGAGCGAGAATGGAAAAAACTTTGCGTTGCCGATTGGTATATCTGCTTGTGATTCAGGCCGGGGACATATTGTTCTCGGAGATATCCTTTAATGTCATGTTTGTTGCTGAGCTGGATAGCTTCCTGTGGCTAGCGAGCGTCCTGTAGCAGGAGCAGGAAATGTCCAAGTTTAACCTGTGGTTGGTAAAGTTTAACCCATGATATTTTTTCTTTCTGAATGATTACACTGTTTCATAGTCAGTGTGTATGGTTAACAAAAAAATGTACCTCGTCTTAACCCTGAAACCCCGATCTAGTGTAGACATGGTAGTTAAATGCGTGTCCTTTGTAAACAGTTAAATGTGTCCTTTGAGAACCTCTGTGATTTTCTTAACTCCTCTGGTGCACATATGGAAGGGCAAATTTGGTTTTTATCGCGATCGTTGCAGCTGACTTCCTTCCAGGCATATAAACTGCGGGTAACACACTTGTACCAGCTGAAACAACACAGTATCCTGGTGTCAGTGGGTCAGGACGAACATGGCATTAACCCACTGGTAAATCCTTTACTTATGTCAGCGGAAAAGCTGGAGATTGCAGGGATATTTAATTTACTCTTAGATTAAAAGATTGATGCACGTGCATGCATGTCTGTCTGTCTGTTTATACATCAGGTAAAGGTGTGGAACACGGATAAGAGAGACAGCGGCAGTCCTCTGTGCACTCGGATATTTCCAGCCATTCCTGGAAACAAACCTGCAGAAGTGTCCTGTCTCAGTGTACACGAGAACCTCAATTTCATGGCCATAGGTACAGTCTTTCTCTTGCCCAGTTTTCTTTTCAGGAACATGACTGACCATGCTGGTGTCTGGGCTGCTGGTATCAGGCACGGGAATGGATTTCATTCCTGTCCCATCCCACTCCCACAAACATACTCCTGTCTGGTCCCATCCCAATCTCGGAAGAATAAGTCACTTCCCGTCCCATCCCGTTCTCACGTTCAAAATAAAGAAAATAGAGTTTTTTTCATATTAGAACTGCATATTTACAGTGATATATAAAATGATCTACTGTGGTTATGATTCCTGTCTTGCCTGCTCCAGTTAACATTTTTCCCATCCTGTCCCAGTCATGTGGTGATGAGTGAAATTCATTCCCATCCCACAGGAATCCCATGACCCACAGAATTTCCCCAAAAAATGTCAGCCTCTATCAGACCCTGCAGTGTGACCAGGATGAAGAAACTCTGTATTTTTACATTACACTTTATTAGAAACCTGTATCTTTGTTAAATCACTTTGTAGGTGTACGGTTAGACACGATAGCTTGTCCTTTTTTAAATATATACACAGTGTATTATTTGTTGTGTAAGTCATCAGTGTTGGCTTTTGATGACAGAACTGCTGTTGGTTATTGGATGTAGCTTGGGTATATGTTTTTCACCGTTTACAAAATACAGATGAGTCACAGAATACAGATTCACGGAAAATAAATATAATACAAAGTATGGGTCTTTTTATTGACGGATATGTGATATTTTCCATGAAATAGGAATGGTAAATGAATAAAGTAAACACGTAAATGCAGGTAAGATATTTTAATTATGAACTTCGGCATTTAATTGTTTTAGACTTCTTAATTTGTTTTATCCATGATATATCACCCGTATGAAATCCGTAACCGATCGATAATATACTGAAACGTCAGTGACCAGTCTGTAAATTACTAGCATCCATGATGCATCTGTATTAAAATCCGTAACCACTCCATATTTTGTATCTTTTTTTTTTTTAAATTGTAATTTACCTCTGACCATCTGCTACACAATCCTGACTTTCTACATCAGCCTTTGGGTGAAATACGTAAACTTCATGCCCTTTTGGCAAAAATGGCATTTCAGAGTTATGTTCTCTGTATTTTATTAGATGTTCCACATCTCTTATCAAAAACACCTCTGCCAGTTAGTTAGTATTGGCTCGACTTTAGCTGGTGCTTCTACCTCCATCATGTTGCTACCATCGGCAGATAACATCACTGTGGAGACGATCTTTGTGACGTCTGTGTCGTCGTTCCGTAGGCTTATACCAATATCTGTAAAATTAACCATCCACGGATCATACATCATCCGTATGAAATCCATAACCCATCCGTAATATACTGAAACATACCTGACCAAGCTGTAAATTACTAGCATCCATGTTAATATCCGTAACCACTCTGTATTTTTTGTATCCTTTTTTTAATTATATTTCCGTAGTCCGTGGCCTGCCCGTGTTTTGTCAACCACTTGTTTTTTAAATGTTAAAAAAAAATTGTCGACATGAAATATAAAATGTAATTGAACAGTTTTTAATGCAACACTACTGTATTGCTGGCAGCTTGTTTACAAATGGTTGTAGAAATGCCTTTGAGAATTGACTTTTTTCATATTTATTTACCTTTACACAGCAGCAATTACAGTAACTGTTCACCTATAAAGTTAATCTATATAATAGCTTTACCTGATAAAACAGCCAAGAAACGTAATTACAAAGTAATAGTAAAAGTAGCCGTTGTAAGTGGAGGTCTTCTATCACTAAGCAAATAAAAATGGAGCTAAATGTAAAGAGAGAAAATGAAAATACTGATGGTTTAAATGTGATGTGGTTTTCAGGCTTTACAGATGGCAGTGTAGTTTTGACTAAAGGTGACATCACCAGAGACCGACACAGTAAAACCCTCACCCTGCATGAGGGAACCTGTCCTGTCACAGGTCTGGCTTTCCGCCAGGCAGGAAAGGTCACCCACTTGTTTGTGGCTACTCTTGAGAAAGTACAGGTATGCTTTAAAGTTGTTTGCTTAAGTAAAGGTCCTTGTCCTTACTTGTCCCCTTCATTTATCTGGGCTTGGTTTGTGCAATGTGTAACTGAAGAATGGAGAGAGAATTTTACTTGACTCAGTATTGTCTGCCTTGTTTGGTTGTGTTGTCAGTGTTACACCTTGTCTACGAAGGAGTATCCGTGTGTGGAGCTGGACACCCACGGGTGTGCTTTGCGCTGCTCCGCCCTCACGGACCCCTCTCAGGACTCGCAGTTCATTGTTGCAGGAGATGACTGTGTGTATCTGTACCAGCCTGATGAAAGAGGACCCTGCTTTGCCTTTGATGGACACAAAATCCTGGCACACTGGCACCGAGGCTACTTACTGCTGATTTCCCGAGACATCAAGTCACCTAACAAGTAGGAGTTACTTGAGTATAATAATGTACATTTTTACCACATTACCATCCATTTCAGTTTTGGAAACTTGTTTGTAGTAATTCCACAAATGTACACATGTAATGAACAGATACCAGACTGAAGTGTTCCTTTCCCTAACTGGAAAATAGTTACCACGTAACACTAAATGTCTATACCTTTTTTTCTTCTTCTTTTTTTAAACCCTCTGGTGTAGGCCTGACTTTGGGCCTAGACAGTTATCTCCGACAGAAAAGCAGATCTTGACGATTTATGACCTGGACAATAAGTTCATTGCCTACAGTGCAGCATTTGATGACATTATAGACATCCTGGCGGAGTGGGGTTCATTTTACATCCTGACAAGAGATGGAAAAATGTTTATGCTGCAAGAGAAGGACACCCAGACTAAGCTAGAGGTCTGTGCATTGTTAATTGCACTGCTTTATCCTGTTCCTTTTTGTGTCTTGTTACAAATCCTACATATAATACAACCCCAAATCAGAAAAAGTTGAAATGGTATGGAAAATACAAATTCAAAAAAAAAAAAGAAAGCAGTGATTTCTAAATTTAGTTTGACTTGTATTTCATTGTAGACAGTATGAACCTAAGATATTTCATGTTTTCTCTGGGCAACTTCATTTCATTTGTTAATATACATCCATTTCTGCATTTCAGTCCTGCAACACATTCCAAAAAAGTTGGGTTGAGGAAACTTAGGGCTGGTACTGAGGTAAAACAATTAAATCATGATGTGATTTGAAAGCGGTGCTTGGAATCATGATTTGGTATAAAAGCAGTATCCAGGAAAGGCCTAGTCTTTGAGGAGCAAAGATGGGCAGAGGATCTTCAGTTTGTCCACAAATGTGTGAGAAAATTATTAACTTGTTTAAAAACAACGTTCCTTAAAGGAAATATATGAAGGGATTTGGGTATTTCACTCTTTAAGGTGCATAATATCATTACAGTGGTGCTTGAAAGTTTGTGAACCCTTTAGAATTTTCTATATTTATGCATAAATTTGACCTAAAGCAACATCAGATTTTCACACAAGTCCTAAAAGTAGATAAGGAGAACCCAGTTAAACAAATGAGACAAAAATATTATACTTGGTCATTTATTTATTGTGGAAAATTATCCAATATTACATATCTGTGAGTGGCAAAAGTATGTGAACCTTTGCTTTCAGTATTTTGTGGGACCCCCTTGTGCAGCAATAACTGTAACTAAATGTTTCCGGTAACTGTTGATCAGTCCTGCACACCGGCTTGGAGGAATTTTAGCCCATTCCTCCGTACAGAACAGCTTCAACTCTGGGATGTTGGTGGGTTTCCTCACATGAACTGCTCGCTTCAGGTCCTTCCACAACATTTCGATTGGATTAAGTTCAGGACTTTGACTTGGCCATTCCAAAACGTTAACTTTATTCTTCTTTAACCATTCTTTGGTAGAACGACTTGTGTGCTTAGGGTTGTTGTCTTGCTGCATGACCCACCTTCTCTTGAGATTCAGTTCATGGACAGATGTCGTGACATTTTCCTTTAGAATCCGCTGGTATAATTCAGAATTCATTGTTCCATCAATGATGGCAAGCCGTCCTGGCCCAGATGCAGCAAAACAGGCCCAAACCATGATACTACCACCACCATGTTTCACAGATGAGATAAGGTTCTTATGCTGGAATGCAGTGTTTTCCTTTCTCCAAACATAACGCTTCTCATTTAAACCAAAAAGTTCTATTTTGGTCTCATCCGTCCACAAAACATTTTTCCAATAGCCTTCTGGCTTGTCCACGTGATCTTTAGCAAACTGCGCAGCAATGTTCTTTTTGGAGAGCAGTGACTTTCTCCTTGCAACCCTGCCATGCACACCATTGTTGTTCAGTGTTCTCCTGATGGTGGACTCATGAACATTAACACTAGCCAATGTGAGAGAGGCCTTCAGTTGCTTAGAAGTTACCCTGGGGTCCTTTGTGACCTCGCCGACTGTTACACGCCTTGCTCTTGGAGTGATCTTTGTTGGTCGACCACTCCTGGGGAGGGTAACAATGGTCTTGAATTTCCTCCATTTGTACACAATCTGTCTGACTGTGGATTGGTGGACTCCAAACCCTTTAGAGATGGTTTTGTAACCTTTTCCAGCCTGATGAGCATCAACAACGCTTTTTCCGAGGTCTTCAGAAATCTCCTTTGTTCGTGCCATGATACACTTCCATAAACATGTGTTGTGAAGATCAGACTTTGATAGATCCCTGTTCTTTAAATAAAACAGGGTGCCCACTCGCACCTGATTGTCGTCCCATTGATTGAAAACACCTGACTCTAATTTCACCTTCAAATTAACTGCTAATCCTAGAGGTTCGCATACTTTTGCCACTCGCAGATATGTAATATTGAATCATTTTCCTCAATAAATAAATTACCAAGTATAATATTTTTGTCTCATTTGTTTAACTGGGTTCTCCTTATCTACTTTTAGGACTTGTGTGAAAATCTGATGATTTAGGTCATATTTATGCAGAAATATAGAAAATTCTAAAGGGTTCACAAACTTTCAAGCACCACTGTAAATATTTCAAGGAACCTGGAGGAATTTCAGTGCATAAAGGGCAATGGCACCAGCTTAAGCTGAACACCAGTGATCTCTGATCCTTCCGACGGCACTGCATCAACTGTCATTTATCTATAGCTGATATAACCACGTGGGCTCAGGATTACTTTGGCAAACCTTTGTCAAGCATTATATCATGGAGTTACAGTCACAAATGCCAGTTAGAACTTTCCTGTGCAAAAAGGAAGCCTGATGTTAACTGTGTCCAGAAGCTCTGTTAACTTCGTTGCGCTCGGTGGCATCTGGGATGGACCGTCACACAGTGGAAATGTGTATTGTGGTCAGGTGAATCGGTGTTCCAGGTCTTTTTAGTAAGAAATGAACGCAGTGTGCTCTGTCTGGATCAAAGATGAAAAGCACCATCCAGACTGTTACCAGCAACAAGTCCAAAAGTCAGGGTCTGTCATGGTATGGAGTTGTCAGTGCCCTTGGCAAAGGTAAATTGCACTTCTGTGATGGCAGAATTAATGCAGAAAAGTGCATTGAGATTTTGGAGCAACATACACTACGTTCAGACTGCAACCTGAAACGACCCATATCCGATTTGTTGTGAAATCCGATTTTTTTGTTAGGCCGTTCACATTACCAATTATATGAGACTTGTATGCGATCTCCAATATGAACGGAAAACGACCCAAAAGTGTCCCGCATGCGCAAATTGACACGTAATAAGCACATCTACATAATACGTAAACAAAAAAAAAGCGCACTCTTCATGTTTAATGATTTTCTTTTTTTGTTTGTTTGTTTAATTATCTGGTTAGTGTTAAAGTGTGAGGTCTCGTGTGTGTTTTTGTTTCTGAACTGAAATGAAAACGTGTAGCCTGGTAACGAGGGTTGACTCCTAAATATGTCTCTAATTTCTATATAAGTGCACTACATGTTACTAGGAAGTAATGGATTTTTAAACTCTATATAGTGCACTCGAGCTTCAGTAGGCAGTCATTTGGGATACGGCCGCTGTATTACCAAACTCTTAATTCAGGCTTAATAATTTGCACATATTTATTTCGTCATATTAATAAACTTTTTCTACATTTTTATAAATATTTTAGATTGTTTATAGCCAGCTGAATTCTGCAACTTCTCTCAGCGCTGGCTCAAGGTGCATAAACACCAGTGCAGTTTGCTATGGAGATGAGGCGAGACCTGGCGATGTGGTACAGGATGGTTTAAGTTATAAATCAGTTATAGAAACTGTTTTATTTAATCAGGCTAACAGATCAACATCCAGGTCCCTACCAAATCCACCACTGGCTTGATCAATTCTATAAAAGTCTATTTAAATTCTGAAAACTGTACAAATGTTGTTGTTTTCCACCAAAGAGGCGGGATTAGCCAATGCAGAATAGTGACGTTTGTCTTTTGTTGATGACGTGTAGGTCGCATGAATGCGACCTGTCCGGTCAGACTGCAGTCGCATGTGAAAATATCGGATATGCATCGGATTTAGGACCACATATCCAAGCGGCCTGGGTCGCATGTGAAAAAATCGGATCTGTGTCTTTCAGATTGTCAATAACAAATCGGATACAGGTCGCATATGGGCAAAAAAATCGGATATGGGTCGTTTCAGGGTGCAGTCTGAACGTAGTCTTATGCTGCCTTCAAGACATCATCTTTTCCAAAGATTTTGAACAGGACAATGCAAAATCACATTCTGCACACATTACAAAGGCATGGCTGTGGAAGAAGAGGGTGCCTGTCCCCAATACAGAATGTGTGGCAAATTTGGAAGCAAAAAATGACAGCTATGACCCTGTACTATTGCACACCTTAAGACCTGCTTGCAGAAAGAATGAGACAAAATAACATCTGAAACGCTTCATCTACAGTGGATATAAAAAGTGTACACACCCCATTAAAACGATAGGTTTCTCTGATGTAAAAAAACCGAGACCACAATAAATAATTTCAAAATTTTTCCCACTTTTAATGTGACCTGTACAATTCAATTGACAAACAAATCTGTTAGGGGGGAAAACATAAAAATAAACGTTACAATAAGCTGGTTGCATAAGTATGCACACCCGTAAACTAATACTTTTGTTGAAGCATCTTTTGATTTAATTACAGCATTCAGTCTTTTTGGGTTCACACCTGTCATCAATTAACCCCAAATAAAGTTCAGACATTTACTCAGTTGCATCCTCCAGCAAAAGCCAGGGTTCACAGAGAGCTTACAAAGCATCAAAGGGATCTCATTGTTGAAAGGTATCAGTCAGGAAAAGGGGACAAAAACATTTCCACGGCATTAGATATACCATGGAGCACAGTGAAGACAGTCATCAGGAAGTGGAGAAAATATGGGACAACAGTGACATTACCGAGAACTGGACTTCCCTCCAAAATTGATGACAAGACGAAAACTGGTCAGGGAGGCTGCCAAGAGGCCTACAGCAACACTGAAGGAGCTGCAGGAATTTCTGGCAAGTACTGGTTGTGTACTACATGTGACAACAATCTCCCGTATTCTCCATATGCCTGGACTATGAGGTAGGGTCAAAGAACATCCAGGCCCGACTAAATTTTGCAACAACAACAAAAATCAACTCTCCCAAAAGCTTGTGGGAAAATGTGTTATGGTCTGATGAAACCAAGGTTGAACTTTTTGGCCACAATTCCAAAAGGTATGTTTGACGCAAAAACAACACTGCGCATCACTAAGGCAAAAGTTTACATTAGACCGTATCTGTCTCGTTTTCTTCACGGATGCACTGTCCGTTTACATTAAACCGCCTGGAAACGGGAATCCGCCAGGGTCCACGTATTCAATCCAGATCGTGTCAGCTCCGGTGCTGTGTAAACATTGAGAATACGCGGATACACTGTGCTGAGCTCTAGCTGGCGTCGTCATTGGACAATGTCACTGTGACATCCACCTTCCTGATTCGCTGGCGTTGGTCATGTGATGCGACTGCTGAAAAACAGCGCGGACTTCCGCCTTGTATCACCTTTCATTAAAGAGTATAAAAGTATGAAAATACTGCAAATACTGCCCATTGTGTAGTTATGATTGTCTTTAGGCTTGCCATCCTTCCACTTGCAAATGGTACCGGTAAGTGATATGCGCTGGGATCACACACACAGCGGCTCAGTCCCGAATCACTGCTTGTGCACTACACTCGCGCGCTCTGTGAGCTGCGCAAGGCCGGAGTGCGCACCCTCCAGAGGGCACTCGCTGTTCAGGGCGGAGTGATTTGGAGCGCAGGATGCCTGCGGAGCCGAGCGTATCCGTGTATTGGTGTTGCTGTGTGCATGCAAATCGTGTATTGGTGTTGCTGTGTGCACACTAATCGTTTTAAAAATGTTAATCTCATGATCTGCTGATACGGTCTAATGTAAACATGGGCTAAAAGAACACCATACCCATGGTGAAGCATGGTGGTGGCAGCGTCATGTTTTGGGGTTGTTTTTCTTCAGCTGAAACAGGGGCTTTAGTCAAGGTGGAGGGAATTATGAACAGTTCTACTGTAAATACCAGTCAGTTTTGGCGCAAAACCTTCAGGTGTCTGCTAGAAAGCTGAAGATGAAGAGGAAATTTCATCTTTCAGCCCAACAATGACCCCAAGCATACATCGAAATCAACAAAAGAATGGCTTCACCAGAAGAATTTTGGAATGGCCCAGCCCTAAATCCAATTGAAAATCTGTGGGGTGACCTGAAGAGGGCTGTGTACAAGAGATGCCCTCGCAATCTGACAGATTTGGAGCGCTTTTGAAAGGAAGAGTGGGCAAATATTGCCAGGTCTAGATGTGGCAGGCTGATCGACTCCAACCCAAAAAGACTGAATGCTGTAATTAAATCAAAAGGTGCTTCAACAAAGTATTAGTTGAAGGGTGTGCATAATTATGCAACCAGCTTATTGTATGTTTATGTTTTCTCCCCCTAACAGATTTGTTTTTCAATTGAATTGTACAGGTTATAGGTCACCATTAAAGGTGGGAAAAGATTTGAAATTATTTATCGTGGCCTTTTTTTTTTTTTTTTTTTCCACTGTAGGGTTAGGGTTCTAAGGTTTGCCAAAGTTAGTTGGTGTCTTCAGTCCCTCAACATCTTTTAAGTGTGTGAGAAGGAATGATAAAGCATTTACCACTTTGTAATGTTACCATTCCAACTTTTTTTTTAAATGTGTTGCAAGAATCAGAATTGAAACAAGTGTTTATTTTGGGAAAAAAAAATTCATGAGGTAAAACATCAAATAATGTAGTGTTGTATTGTTTTAAGTGTAACACGGGTCAAAGACTATTTACAAATCCATTGTTTTCAGTTTGAATATCAATTTCAACATACCGTCCTAACTTTTTCTGATTTGGGGCTGGAGTTACTTTCATAAATTCCAGTCTCATGACAATCAGTAACACTTGCTGTGGTAGATGCAAGTTCATAAAATCCTGTCCAATTAGATTAGTGATGCAATATTTAATGAATAAATTTAGTATCATCTTCCTTTTAGATGCTTTTTAAGAAGAACCTGTTTGTGATGGCGATTAACCTTGCAAAGAGCCAGCATCTGGATAATGACGGTCTTTCAGAGATATTTAGACAGTATGGAGACCATCTGTACATCAAAGGGGACCACGACGGAGCTATCCAACAGTATATTCGGTCAGAGCTCTTATTGCAAACTGTCATAATTGCTAAATTGCCTGTGGTTAGTTATATTCCAAGTATGAATAACTACAACCAAAATTGTTTTTCTTTTTGTAGAACCATTGGGAAACTGGAACCTTCATATGTCATCCGCAAGTTCCTGGATGCTCAGAGAATACACAACCTCACTGCATACCTACAGGCCCTCCACAGGCAATCCTTGGCCAACGCAGATCACACCACTTTGCTCCTCAACTGCTACACCAAACTGAAGGACAGCTCCAAGGTGGAAGAGTTCATTAAGGTTTGTCAAGAGTTCATGTTGGTCTGAAGGAAACAGTAGTATGGAAACCCAAAAATGAAGCAGTTGATGGTAATGTTTGGAGCCTGTGGGTACTTTGTTGAGAATTCAGTTCTGAGAGGTCAGTTATGGTATTCTGTGGTCTGTTATTTCTGTAGAACAGACCGCTGCTTCTGTGCTGTTCTCTTCTGTTGTGTTGTAAAAAATCTACTCAATGTTTAAGCAAGGTCAGGCTGAAAACTTTACTCACTTTGTCCTCCAGAGCAGTGAGAGTGAGGTGCATTTTGATGTAGAGATAGCCATAAAGGTGCTGCGCCAAGCTGGGTACCATAAGCACGCTGTGTTCCTGGCAGAGAAACACTCCCACCATGAGTGGTACCTGAAGATTCAGCTAGAAGATCTAAAGGTAAGGGAGTTTCTCCCAGAACACTACCCATCTTCAAAACTGTGGAAGAATTGACTAGAATGGCCTTAGACTACACTATATTGCCAAAAGTATATGGACACCTGACCATCACACCCATATGTGAGTCTTCCCATAATTGTTGCCACAACATTGGAAGCACACAGTTGTATACAAGGTCTTTGTATGCTGTAGCGTTAACATTTCCCTTCAGGGGCTCAAACCTGTTCCAGTATGATGATGCCCCTGCACACAAAGTGAGGTCCGTGAAGTTTGGTTTGCCAGTGTTGTAGTGGAAGACCTCATGTGGCTTTCAAAGAGCCCTGACCTCAACCCCACTGAACCTTTGGGATGAACTGGAATGCTGACTGCTCCCCAGATCTCCTCCCCCAACACCAGTGCCTGACCTCACTAATGATTTTGTGGCTGAATGGACAAATCCTCACAGTCATGTTCCAAAATCTAATGGAAAGCCTTCCCAGAAGAGTGGTGGTTATTAAAACAGCAAAGGGGAATACGTCTGGAATGGGATATTGAAAAAGCACATATGGGTGTGATCGTCAGATGTTCAGAAACTTTTGGCCATGTAGTGCATTAATGCACAGTAGTTGGGAAGAAATCCTAGTCAGATACAGCTGATTTTTATGGTATAAAATGAAATAATTAAATATTGCATTATGTTTCTAAATGTTTGAAATTGAGCCTGTACATTTTCTTTGCAGTATTGAGCCTCTGTTCATAAATTTTATTTATTTAGTTCTTTTTTGGCCATAATTTTTCTTCATTCAAATTTTGTTTAAATTGAATTGAACTGTGATCAGGTATTGCCACACCCCAAGTAAAAAACAGACTGAAGTTTTGTTTCCATGTTATTGCTGTGCGCAGAACTACCAGGAGGCTCTGCGCTATATTGGGCGGCTGCCGTTTGAGCAGGCAGAGACTAATATGAAGCACTATGGGAAAACTCTCATGCACCATGTTCCTGAGGGCACTACTGTACTGCTCAAGAGGCTTTGTACCAATTACAAACCCATGCAGGACTCCACTGACCGGGACAGCATGGACAGGTTAGCAGTGAACAAGGTGAGGATTCCAGGTTCTTTGTCCTCTTTCATTTTGAGACAGTAGTAGCTCAGTGGGTCTCAGTAGTCTATACTGAAAACATTACTGTTTTGTATTCAAGTTAAGGCAATAAGAGATGTTTATATGGTACTTGCAGTTATTGCACTAAGAAACGAAATTCTAAGCGATATTTAGGAATTGCAGAGAAATTACACTACATTTTTAGGGTGATCTCTTCAAATGTGATTGACATTTTAAACAGATTTTAAAGTGAGCAGTCAATTTGTCAAACAACTACAATAACAGAGTAATATTTGTAACGGTACTAGTTGATCTCCACAATAATTGTCATTTAAAAGAAAGCCTAATAAAAATTGCACATCCAGTGTTGTGTGTCATGGACCCTACTTTGAGCAACCTACAATTTAAGCAATATTTAGTTATTGCATGGCCAGTGTGTCCTCTTATTCTCACATTATTCCTGTTTCGTCAGGCCAGTTCAGAAGAATTTATCCCAATTTTTGCTAATAATCCACGAGAGCTACGAGAATTCCTTGAGCATATGATTATGGTGGAAGCATCTTCACCCCAAGGTGTGTATGATACACTGCTTGAGCTTCGTCTACAGGACTGGGCTCACGAACAGGATCCTGAGGTAAACACAATATATTACTCATAAGTATGTCATATTTGAGATTTACCAGATCACAGAATTTGGTCGACAACTTGTTACTGTGTAATGAAATAAATATTTTCAACTGGTACAGAATTTCAGGTAAATTAGAAAAGGAAATACGGGACTAGTCAAAAGTATGGGCACACCTACTCATTCATAGGTTTTTCTGTAGTTTGACTATTTTCTACGTTGTTTACCTTGATGACGCTTTGCACACTGTTGGCGTTGTCTTAACCAGCTTCATGATGTAATCACCTGGATGTGTTTTGAGATCTTCAGACAGTAAATAGTAAATAATACAATAAATAGCCCTATTCTACAACTGTAGTAATCTATGTCAAGAACTGCTCAAATACATAAAAGGAAACTACAGTCCATCTCATCTCATTATCTCTAGCCGCTTTATCCTGTTCTACAGGGTCGCAGGCAAGCTGGAGCCTATCCCAGCTGACTATGGGCGAAAGGCGGGGTACACCCTGGACAAGTTGCCAGGTCATCACAGGGCTGACACATAGACAACCATTCACACTCACATTCACACCTACGGTCAATTTAGAGCCACCAGTTAACCTAACCTGTATGTCTTTGGACTGTGGGGGAAACCGGAGCACCCAGAGGAAACCCACGAGGACACGGGGAGAACATGCAAACTCCGCACAGAAAGGCCCTCGCCGGCCATGGGGCTCGAACCCGGACCTTCTTGCTGTGAGGTGACAGCGCTAACCACTACACCACCGTGCTGCCCACAACAGTCCGTCATTACTTTAATACATTAAGTGTCTAATAAAAATAAAGAAAACACATTGATTTAGGTGTGTCCAAACTTTTGACTGGTGCTGTATATTAACATGTAAAAAGCCAGGATTTTAAGAAATTTCTCAAACACCCCCCTTTATTCTCATCCAGAAAAAGACTGAACTGCAGGGGGCAGCATTGTCACTGCTGAGGAGTGAAAACACAGTGTTTGATAAAGCACTGGTGCTCTGTCAAATGCACAACTTTAAAGAGGGAGTGCTCTACTTGTATGAGAAAGGCAAACTGTAAGTATCATAACACGTTTACACTACTTATATATAATAAGAGTATTTATAGTGTTGAGTAAATATGGCAGGGATGGTTAACAATGTCTTATCAGGTCTTCTAATTAGTGATGCAGTGCTATGCATTGCAAACTATTGACTCCCATATATGGGAGTCAGTAGTTTGCAGTGCAAAGCACAGCAAACTCTTGTTGTTCTGCATGTTTCTTCTTAAACTTATTCATCTTCCGTACAAATTTCAATTTCGAATAACCCAATTACTGTACATCACACACAGACAAACAATACATCAAAACATGCGGCTCAATCGGACTCAGTGTGCTATTACTTTGTTCAGCATTCTACGATTTTTCCGCGAAAAAATCACGCAAAATTTCCCATTCATTTCAATGGGAATAAATGAAAAAAATCGCACATTTTCAACGCTTTTCAAACAAACGCTACTCTGGCATGCTTTCACCTAGAGACATGATTCAAACTTTAAAACGGAGACAAAATTCTCCTGTGTGGATGTGGCATTCAACTTTTTTGCTAGGTTGTATACTTTTTGATCAGTCACAGATCAAACACCATGATCAATTCTGGAGAAATTCAGACTTTATAATGCGTGTCAATGGGGTGAGCTTAGAGTGGAGGTGAGCACGTTAGAGTGTAGACAGCTTGAAAAAAAAGCTCTAAATTTCTCATTAAAACTGTGTTTTCAGCCACAAATTTCACTCTACGCACACAATTTTCTCAAATGTTGGAGTCACACTTGTCTTGATTCACACAATGTGTCTACCTAAACGATAAGATTTAGTTTTCGCGCAAGAAGCCTCAAAGTGACAGGTTCACAGCCCAACTGCTCCATTGACTCCCATTATAATCCCGACAGAGCTTTGACGAAAAAATCAGAAATGTCAGTTGTTTTCAACTCGCGCTGTTGCCCACATTTTTTACACTAGGGACAAAAAAAATTACATCAATGTGTTCATGAGACCCTTGTAGCGCTCAATGTGAAAGAATTTTGTGAATACCTACTTTCGTTTTCGAGTAAATCGTTGTTGTTCAAGGCCTGTTCCTGAGCAAAAAATAGCAAAAAATTGACAAGGTTTTCTGTGAGTAACTGCACCTGTTCAGGACCGTCACCATGCCAACTAGGAGCAGTCAGGGAACAGAGAGGGGAGGGGCTTCTCTCTCTCTCTCTCTCTCTCTAACACACACATGATCATAGCATTGTAGCATCATAGTAAGTCACACATTCACAGCTAGCTAACATGAGTGACCAAACTTCAAGAGACTTCATATGATGCCTCAGGGCAAGTCCCCACACATATCCATCCCCTCATCTGAGACCTGCATTCGTCTTTTTCTTGGTTTTCACACATCCTTTTTTCCGTCCATAGGCTTCCATTGATTTTTGGCCCCATTCAAATGAATGGAGTGTTAGTATGTGAGCTGTTGGCATGCTAGCTAGCTGTTAGCATGTTAGCATGCTAGCTAGCTGTTAGCATGCTAGCTAGCTGTTAGCTAGCTGTTAGCATGCTAGCTAGCTGTTAGCGTTCTAGCTGTTAGGAGAAGAAAATCCTCTGAAATATGCTTTGTCTGTGTCTTCTGTCTACTTCGGCTGCACCTGTGAGAGCAATGTCACCATGGCAACTAGCACCAGTAAGGGAGCAGATGGGGGAGGGGCTGCTCTCTCTGTCTCTCAAACACACACATGATCATAGCATCATAGCAAGTCACACATTCACACAGTACAGTACAACTCCTGCAATAGCGACTGCTATGTCCACTGCATCACTCTCACAATTTCCCACAGGGGAATTGTCTAGTTTAAAATTTTGTTGTTATTTTCTGGTAATGCCGCACCCTATAATTTGTATAAGATGCTCAGGGCCAGCACCCTTTACGCAGACAAACTCAGCAGACAGCCATGTACTCATGTTTTAAGAATTCAAATGTCTTTCTGTAGGTACCAGCAGATCATGCACTACCACATGCAGAATGAGGAGTACTCTAAGGTGGTGGAGGCGTGTAAGCGCTACGGTGATCAAGAAGTTTGTCTGTGGGAACAGGCCTTGGGCTACTTCGCACGCAAAGAAGAAGACTGCAAAGCTTACATTAGTGAGGTCCTACAACATATAGATCAAAATAACCTTATGCCACCACTGCTGGGTAAGTTCACACTAAGCAGATGCACTGTGCTTGTTTTTTTTTATCTGATTTCACACCTCGAAACGTTGCACCCAATTTGCAACATAGATTTGCAGCCTGATTATTTTTTTAGACGCTTTGCCATTGGGTGGTATGTTCTGTCATGTTACTACATCCTGTGGTAGGTTCAGCCCAGGTTAAATAAAGCTGTAAATGTGACACATTATTTTCGGGAATTTTTTTTGGAGGGGGTGGTGTTACGCTTTTATTCATCGCATAAGCATTAGAGCACAATGAAATTCTTTCTCTGCATTTAACCCGTCTGAAGCAGTGAACACACAAGTGAGCTGTGAACACACACGTATATACCCAGAGCAGTGGGTAGCTGTGAATCAAACTGGCAAACTTTTGGTCTCAAAGCTGCTTCTCTAACCTTTAGGCCATGACTTAATTCATTGCATTCAAATTTGCTACTAATGATGCAATTAAATCAGTGTCTTTAGGTTACACACATGCTGTTTACATGGGTGCAAGTTTTCCGGCATGTGCCGGAAGCTCTGTTTTTTTCGGTTCTGAAAAAATCATTTTTCCAAATCATGTAAATCCGTGGCGGCACGGTGGTGTAGTGGTTAGCGCTGTCGCCTCACAGCAAGAAGGTCCGGGTTCGAGCCCCATGGCCGGCAAGGGCCTTTCTGTGCGGAGTTTGCATGTTCTCCCCGTGTCTGCGTGGGTTTCTTCCGGGTGCTCCGGTTTCCCCCACAGTCCAAAGACATGCAGGTTAGGTTAACTGGTGACTCTAAATTGACCGTAGGTGTGAATGTGAGTGTGAATGGTTGTCTGTGTCTATGTGTCAGCCCTGTGATGACCTGGCGACTTGTCCAGGGTGTACCTCGCCTTTCGCCCGTAGTCAGCTGGGATAGGCTCCAGCTTGCCTGCGACCCTGTAGAACAGGATAAAGCGGCTAGAGATAATGAGATGAGATGTAAATCCGTTGAGATTTTCGGGGGGGGTATAGGGGTGGCCCTCTCACTGTCTCACAGTGCATTACCGGGTTACCGCGGTACAGTCTCTGCACAAGACAAATCTTTTCATCTCGTCTTCGCCACAAACCTCATTCAATTTATATGCCACTCACCGATGAGCGGTCCTGACTAGCCCATTGTTTCACTGTGTTATACATGTGTGATATCATGTTTCACGCACGTAGCACGTTGTTCGACCAAATCAACACAGCTATTCCAGTGTATATATTGTAAAAAAGATATCACAGCAAAAGCATATTAAAAATGGTTGTTTCAACATTTAAATTAGTAGTTGCTAGATGTTTTGAAATATCAAGCCTTGTACTTGAAATATTATTTCAGATGAATTGAAGAAATGTATTAAACATTTGATGTGAATATGCAAATCATATAACTATTAATATTATAAATGTTTGCATGAGAGACAACCATTTTAACTTGTAATTTAAATTTTTTTTTTTGAGCCCTAAGGGGGGCTCACCCCCCTTTGTAACCCCCCCCTGCATGGCTGTGCCATGTATGTCTGACCTGGTCAGACTTTTCAGGTTTTTGAAAATTTTATACTTGCACCCATGTGTTTAAAGGCACACGAGGCAGTTTTTATGTATCATTGAATCAGGTGTTAAGGTCTTGATTTCCCCCCACCCACTTTTTGCAGTGGTACAAACTCTTGCCCATAACTCCACCGCAACGCTATCCGTGATCAAAGATTATCTGATTAACAAACTGCAAAGGGAGAGCAAGCAGATCGAAGATGATGAGAAGAAGATTCAGCAGTACCGTGAGGAGACCGCACGCCTGCGCGCTGAGATCCAGGAACTCCGCACCAGGTAACACTACTAAGGAGGCTTAACCACCTCTAATAACGACATACATCCTGTTGTTTAGCAATGTTTGTTGGATCTAAAAGTATACTTTATAATCAAGATTCTAAGAAGAATTTCTTTATAGAAGACAGACTAAACATTGTCCTCTTTTTATGATTATTTGACTGTTTCAGAATGATTATATTAAATTTTCATTCTCTGTCTCTCTCTCTCTCTCTCTTTCACTTTTTCTTCACAGTGCAAGGATCTTTCAGAAGACAAAGTGCAGCATGTGTAACAGCCCTCTAGAGTTGCCATCAGTGCATTTCCTTTGTGGTCACTCTTTCCATCAGCACTGCTTCGAGAGCTATGCAGAGAATGAGGCAGAGTGCCCAACATGCACTCCTGAAAACAGAAAGGTGATGGACATGTTGCGGGCGCAGGAGCAGAAACGAGATCTACATGATTACTTTAATAGACAGGTACAGTGAATAAAGATGTGCAACAAATACCTCAATATATCATGCAACATTTTTTTTTTTTTAATCCTGTGTGCGAACAGCTTTCAGAAATAAACAGGTTTTCCTATGCTCATTTGCAGTTGCGGAGTTCTAACGACGGCTTCTCAGTGATCGCGGATTACTTTGGCCGTGGCGTTTTCAATAAACTGACTCTGATAACCGATCCTCCCGGGGGCAAGGCTGGGCCTGGGAGTTTAGAAGCTGATCTACAGAGAGATCTACTCATTCATACCAAAAGAAATGTCTGAAAATCATATTCAATATCAAAGTGGAAGACAAGTGGCCTTTTTTTGTTAGTTATGCCCTAATAAATACGACTGAATTATAGGGCAAAGATTAGTTATTACTACATCCTGTCCTACGACTCTTGTTCAAGCTTAAAGTGCCATTTCACCATTGGATGCATTCTTTGGCATAAAATACAATATATTTTATGACAACATGACTAGACAGAGAAATCTTTTAGCTTCAAAATGATATATCAAACATTAATTTTTTGACAACGACAAGTATATTAATTTTGCGACCAAAGTCACCTACCCTTTTAATTTCCACATGGTAGTGAAACGTGATGTCATCGGCAGGTTCCCCTTCTTGTGTACCACGTCACGTGTGACGTGGCACAGATTATCAGCAATGGCGGATAGAACGCGATTTCCACTTGTCGATTGCTGTACCGATATTCACCATCGACCGTCTCCTTGGGGCATCACTTGCTATTTTCCTTAGCTTCTTTTCCGAAGCTGACAATCGCGTTCTATCCGCCATTGCTGATAATCTGTGCCACGTCACACGTGATGTGGTACACAAGAAGGGGAACCTGCCGATGACATCACGTTTCACTACCGTGCGGAAATTACAAGGGTAGGTGACTTTGGTCGCAAAATTAATATACTTGTCGTTGTCAAAAAATTATGTTCGATATATCATTTTGAAGCAGAAGGTCCTGGGTTCGAGCCCCGGGGCCGGCGAGGGCCTTTCTGTGTGGAGTTTGCATGTTCTCTCAGTGTCCGCGTGGGTTTCCTCCGGGTGCTCCGGTTTTCCCCACAGTCCAAAGACATGCAGGTTAGGTTAACTGGTGACTCTAAATTGACCGTAGGTGTGAATGTGAGTGTGAATGGTTGTCTGTGTCTATGTGTCAGCCCTGTGATGACCTGGCGACTTGTCCAGGGTGTACCCCGCCTTTCGCCCGTAGTCAGCTGGGATAGGCTCCAGCTTGCCTGCGACCCTGTAGAAGGATAAAGCGGCTAGAGATAATGAGATGAGATCATTTTGAAGCTAAAAGATTTCTCTGTCTAGTCATGTTGTCATAAAATATGTTGTATTTTATGCCAAAGAATACATCCAATGGTGGAATGGCACTTTAATAGTCCTGTTTTGCAGATGTGGACCTTCTGGAAATTCAAACCCAAATTGATGCAGAGCACCTCTAATAGTCAGTTTAATATAGCTTATGAGCAAATAGCTGTTGAAAAAATATCACCTTCAATAGCTATTTTAAAGCAACGTTTTAATGCCTGTAAATGTACTGTGAATAACAAACTTATGAGCGTGTTGCTTTTCTTGTATACTTTTCATTTGCAGTGTACACTCACTGGTCACTTTAATAGGAATTTGTTTTTGATTCTAAGACTCCTGTTCTTGGCTGGCAGGAGTGGAACCCAGTGTGGTCTTCTGTTGCAGAAGATGATTTTCTGCTTACCATTGTGGTAAAGAGTGATTATATGAGTTACTATTTTCTTCCTGGCAGCTCGAACCAATCTGGCCGTTTTCCTCTGACCTCTCTTATCAACAAGACGTTTCCACACACAGAACTGTCACTCAAGGTTTTGTTTTTTGTTTTTCTCTCAATTCTGTGTAAATTCTGGAGACTGGTGTGTGTGTGTGTGTGTGTGTGTGTGTGTGTGTGTGTGTGTGTGTGTGTGTGTGTGTGTGTGTGTGTGTGTGTGTGAACCCCAGGAGATCAGCAGGTTCTCAAATAGTCAAACCAGTCAATCTGGCACCAAAACTCATACCACAGTGAAAGTCACAGAGATCACAATTTTTCCCATTCTAATGTTTGAAGTGAGCATTAACTGAAGCCCTTGATTTCTATCTGCATGATTTTATGCATTGTGCTGCTGTCAAGGGACTGTCTGATTAGAGAACTGCATAAAACAGCAGGTGTTTGGGTGTACCTAATAAAGTGGCCGGTGAGTGTATAATGATTAATACATATTTGGTATGTAGTCTGTGAATTTGTTGATGCTCATGAATACAAACTGCTATTCTGGGAATGAAATAAAAGGCAGTGAAGCACATGTTGAAATTTGTCATTGTTGTATGACTAGAGTTAAGTTGGGAATTTATTTCTGTAGTCAATAATGCATCTGTCAAACTAAAAGCCTATACTTGCATACCAAGTAGTGTAGAGTATGGCATTGCTTCTTGCATGCAACTTTGGTATCCTGTTCAGTGCAGCAGGATAGAGATTTGGATGCAGCTGCTAGACGTGTTATTCACTTTGACAGACACTTTTAGGTGAATGTTTGGAGTCAATTCTTGTATCTGAAGAGCTGTCGTATATACTTTTAAAGAAAATTTTGGCAGTGTTGTCTGTTTATTGGTGAAAATTGAGATTTATTTGATGCAGTTGCTCACGTGTAGTGAAATAAAAATGCATCCATCCAATAAATCTTATAGTTTATTTGGGACAGAAGTTCCAGTGAGTTGTATCCTATGTAGTAGATTGGAGGTGGGGGAGGGAGTCTCTCATCTCATCTCATTATCTCTAGCCGCTTTATCCTGTCCTACAGGGTCGCAGGCAAGCTGGAGCCTATCCCAGCTGACTACGGGCGAAAGGCGGGGTACACCCTGGACAAGTTGCCAGGTCATCACAGGGCTGACACATAGACACAGACAACCATTCACACTCACATTCACACCTACGGTCAATTTAGAGTCACCAGTTAACCTAACCTGCATGTCTTTGGACTGTGGGGGAAACCGGAGCACCCGGAGGAAACCCATGCGGACACGGGGAGAACATGCAAACTCCGCACTGAAAGGCCCTCACCGGCCACGGGGCTCGAACCCGGACCTTCTTGCTGTGGGGCGACGGCGCTAACCACTACACCTCCGTGCCACCCGGAGGGAGTCTCTTTCAAATACTAATTGAAAGTTAAGTAAGTCAGCATTTTATTGATGAATTTAAATGACAGCTGCATGAGTTTACTGCAAAAGAAAAGTAGAGCAGGATGTATTAAATAAGGTGTAATTTCCCCGATCATTAATGTTATTCAGTCATTTTTACTGGAACCGCCGTAAATTCTTACCAGAAGTTTCGAACCCAGCGGCCGGCAAGGGCCTTTCTGTGTGGAGTTTGCATGGTCTGCGTGGGTTTCCTCCGGGTGCTCCGGTTTTCCCCACAATCCAAAGACATGCAGTTAGGTTGACGTGGGGCAGCCTTGGGCTGAGGTGCCCTTGAGCAAGGTACCGAACCCCTGACTGCTCCCCGGGTGCTCTGGACTGCCCACTGCTCTGGGTGTGTGCGCGTGTGTTCACTGCTTCAGATGGGTTAAATGCAGAGGATGAATTTCACTGTACTTGAAGTGTGCATGTGACGAATAAAGGTTTTAAAAAGAACATTGTTCTTAAATTGTTGCACTATTTGTCTTTCACAGAGTGGTGAACCCCTCAGTATCTTTACTTCTGAGAGACTCAGCCTCTCTGTGATGTTCATTTTATACCCAGTCATGTTACTGACCTGTTGCCAATTAACCTAATTATATAGAGAGCGGCGACTATAATTAATTATCGACACCTTCTCAGATTTACAAATATAAAACAATTTTACAAAGGTGAGTTTCAGTTACAACAGTTATTATTGGTTAATTAATCAACTGGAAGACACCCCCTGCCGTTTGAGCTTGTCGTCTGATGACACAGCTCGTTACCTAAGATGGAATTTTTTTTCAGCACGATGAGCAATTTGAGGAAAACCTGGACGTTATCATTGCTGGTAAGCATGGTGGAAAGATCATGGACATTGTTTTTACTTCTCAAATTCACTGATATTTCATGATATCCTTGTTGAAACCTATAGTAGTGCTTGAAAGTTTGTGAACCCTTTAGAATTTTCTATATTTCTGCACAAATATGATCTAAAACATCATCAGATTTTCACACAAGTCCTAAAAGTAGATAAAGAGAACCCAGTTAAACAAGTGAGACAAAAATATTATACTTGGTCATTTACTTATTGAGGAACATGATCCAATATTAGGGTGGCACGGTGGTGTAGTGGTTAGCGCTGTCGCCTCACAGCAAGAAGGTCCGGGTTCGAGCCCCGTGGCCGGCGAGGGCCTTTCTGTACGGGGTTTGCATGTTCTCCCCATGTCTGCGTGGGTTTCCTCCGGGTGCTCCGTTTTCCCCCACAGTCCAAAGACATGCAGGTTAGGTTAACTGGTGACTCTAAATTGACCGTAGGTGTGAATGTGAGTGTGAATGGTTGTCTGTGTCTATGTGTCAGCCCTGTGATGACCTGGCAACTTGTCCAGGGTGTACCCCGCCTTTCGCCCGTAGTCAGCTGGGATAGGCTCCAGCTTGCCTGCGACCCTGTAGAACAGGATAAGCGGCTAGAGATGAGATGAGATTTGTACTTTGTCCCAACTTTTTTGGAATCGGGGTTGTAAAACGGTGCCCACTCACACCTGACTGTCGTCTCATTGGTTGAAAACACCTGACTCTCATTTCACCTTCAAATTAACTGCTAATCCTAGAGGTTCACATACTTTTGCCACTCACAGATGTGTAATATTGGATCATTTTCCTCAATAAATAAATGACCAAGTATAATATTTTTTGTCTCATTTGTTTAACTAGGTTCTCTTTATCTACTTTTAGGACTTGTGTGAAAATCTGATGTTGTTTTAGGTCATATTTATGCAGAAATACAGAAAACTCTAAAGGGTTCACAAACTTTCAAGCACCACTGTACTTTATTACTCTTGATAATCACCATTTTGTATCTAAACGTGCGTTTGAGAAGTCAAGTGATGTTTCGATAATAGTGATGACTTTCACCGGTGTCCACCATTATCAACACCCTGTGGAATTAAGTGACATTTACTGTACAACTGTTATGTATCGACCTTTGTGTAACACTGTTGAAGTAGCTGACGTACTTAAAATCACAGTATTTTTTTTCCTGATTCATAACAGAATGGAATGTTTATAGAGTATTTGGAATCCGATTGCAATAAATAGAATTAGATCAGAATTAAATTCCTAGCATATAAAAAATTACATGCTTGAAATATTCAGATTTTTCTATTCCAGTCAGATTTTTTTTCTTTTGCAGTTTGTTGTAAATATCTACCACATATTACAATATCAGTAGACATTTTATATTTTTAGATATAAAAATATAAAGTTTTGTTTCGAGGAATTGCATGCTACCTTTGACCTGGATTTTCATGTGGTTAGAATGTTAATTTCCTGTTGACATTTATTGGTAAACCACAAAACTAGAAATTAATACAAACAACAAATGATTAACAAAATGTGATCTATGAAAATACTTAGTGGGTAGAATGAAGAACAAAAATATTTTCTGACACAGGTTAAACATTCAGTTAATTTGTTTACAGACATTGGAATTATGTTCTCATTTACGTAAGCACCGACATTGATATATTTATATAAAATATATTTTGTACTAAATATGTCTATGTAAAACAAATTTTAAATAAAAACTGTTTTGTTAACTTAATACCACATTTATTATTATTATTATTATTATTATTATTAGGGCCCGAGCACCGTTTTCGAAGGAAAACAATAGGGTTGAGCACCGTTCGGTGCGAGACCCTATTGTTTTTTGAAGTATTATTATTATTATTATTATTATTATTATTAATCTTATTATTATTCTACTGTGTTTGGCCTTATTTGAGGCATTTCCCATGCACGAAGACTCATGAAATTTGATACACACATCAGTCATTGTCATCGCTACTCAGCCACAGACTTTTGGCCCCGGGCATGGCCCAGGGACTTCATAGTGCCCCTTTTTCCATTTCCCATTGAAATGAATGGGTAGAACTTTGGAATGATGTCATAAGGCCATTTGGAATGAAATTACACATGGTCATTTTTAACGGACTCCTCCTAGACGGTTCATCAAATTAATGTCAAACTTGGCAAACATGATGCCAAGATATTGCTTTCTCTCTCTCCCTCTGACAAACACACACAATAATAGTGGAGCTCCAGCGGAGCACCATACCTAAGAAAAAATGGTAAACCCATCGAGTCGATTTTTTGTGGTTTGTCCGTGTACGTGTACCACCAGTCATACACACCGCCTAGTGGTCAGTGTTAGTAATTACCAGTCATACACACCGCCTAGTGGCCAGTGTTAGTAATTACCAGTCATACACACCGCCTAGTGGCCAGTGTTAGTAATTACCAGTCATACACACCGCCTAGTGGCCAGTGTTAGTAATTACCAGTCATACACACCGCCTAGTGGCCAGTGTTAGTAATTACCAGTCATACACACCGCCTAGTGGCCAGTGTTAGTAATTACCAGTCATACACACCGCCTAGTGGCCAATGCTAGCCAGTAAAGAAATAAAACAAAAGAGACTGGCAAGGATATAAGAAAATTCTACAACCCAGAAACAGATGGGAGCTCCGTTTTTAGGCAGTGCCTAAATCTATATATTAGTGACCTGCCATCATTGTGCATTTTGTTGCAGACATATGAAAACTCTGCATATACACACACACACTGCAGACACAGGAAAGCTAAGATGACTTAAGATTACAGAGTGAGATAGATATAAGGAAGAGACACATGTATAGTTTTGTACATATATAAATGTACATTTTCACACCACAGAAACACACACACACAGTCTTTGTCTGACTATCTCTCATCTGTCAAGCAGTCATGGCATTTGCAGCATGCACATCACCTTTGAACATTTGATGAATATATGACATGTGACTGTTTTGTTGGGTGGCGGGATGTCCTGGGTTGCGGAACCACATGTGCGAGGGCCCGTCAAGGCCGCTAGCGGCTTTAATTATTATTATTATTATTATTAAAATAAATATTCATCTGGATGTCGATAATTGTGGAACAGTGTCGCATGATCTGATATGCTAAGTAATTGGGAATCAACTCATTTTTTTCCAGTGGATGTTTGAGTAATTATTCATGCACAATTTACATATTGAAAGTCTTTTCTACTTTTGCAATGGCCAAAAGATCATTAAGGCGTCAATAATTGTACAACCCCGATTCCAAAAAAGTTGGGACAAAGTACAAATTGTAAATAAAAACGGAATGCAATAATTTACAAATCTCAAAAACTGATATTGTATTCACAATAGAACATAGACAACATATCAAATGTTGAAAGTGAGGCATTTTGAAATTTCATGCCAAATATTGGCTCATTTGAAATTTCATGACAGCAACACATCTCAAAAAAAGTTGGGACAGGGGCAATAAGAGGCTGGAAAAGTTAAAGGTACAAAAAAGGAAAAGGTGGAGGACCAAATTGCAACTCATTAGGTCAATTGGCAATAGGTCATTAACATGACTGGGTATAAAAAGAGCATCTTGGCGTGGCAGCGGCTCTCAAGTAAAGATGGGAAGAGGATCACCAATCCCCCTAATTCTGCACCGACAAATAGTGGAGCAATATCAGAAAGAAGTTCGACAGTGTAAAATTGCAAAGAGTTTGAACATATCATCATCTACAGTGCATAATATCATCAAAAGATTCAGAGAATCTGGAAGAATCTCTGTGCGTAAGGGTCAAGGCCGGAAAACCATACTGGGTGCCCGTGATCTTCGGGCCCTTATACGGCACTGCATCACATACAGGCATGTTTCTGTATTGGAAATCACAAAATGGGCTCAGGAATATTTCCAGAGAACATTATCTGTGAACACAATTCACCGTGCCATCCGCCGTTGCCAGCTAAAACTCTATAGTTCAAAGAAGAAGCCGTATCTAAACATGATCCAGAAGCGCAGACGTCTTCTCTGGGCCAAGGCTCATTTAAAATGGACTGTGGCAAAGTGGAAAACTGTTCTGTGGTCAGACGAATCAAAATTTGAAGTTCTTTATGGAAATCAGGGACGCCGTGTCATTCGGACTAAAGAGGAGAAGGATGACCCAAGTTGTTATCAGCGCTCAGTTCAGAAGCCTGCATCTCTGATGGTATGGGGTTGCATTAGTGCGTGTGGCATGGGCAGCTTACACATCTGGAAAGACACCATCAATGCTGAAAGGTATATCCAGGTTATAGAGCAACATATGCTCCCATCCAGACGACGTCTCTTTCAGGGAAGACCTTGCATTTTCCAACATGACAATACCAAACCATATACTGCATCAATCACAGCATCATGGCTGTGTAGAAGAAGGGTCCGGGTACTGAACTGGCCAGCCTGCAGTCCAGATCTTTCACCCATAGAAAACATTTGGCGCATCATAAAACGGAAGATACGACAAAAAAGACCTAAGACAGTTGAGCAACTAGAATCCTACATTAGACAAGAATGGGTTAACATTCCTATCCCTAAACTTGAGCAACTTGTCTCCTCAGTCCCCAGACGTTTACAGACTGTTGTAAAGAGAAAAGGGGATGTCTCACAGTGGTAAACATGGCCTTGTCCCAACTTTTATGAGATGTGGTGTTGTCATGAAATTTAAAATCACCTAATTTTTCTCTTTAAATGATACATTTTCTCAGTTTAAACATTTGATATGTCATCTATGTTCTATTCTGAATAAAATATGGAATTTTGAAACTTCCACATCATTGCATTCCATTTTTATTTACAATTTGTACTTTGTCCCAACTTTTTTGGAATCGGGGTTGTAGCTGCTCTCTCTCTCTGTTTATATATTAGCATTACATGACTTTTCCAGTCTTTTGCTGCCCCTGTCCCAACCTTTTTGAAACATGTTGCTAGCACTAAATTCAAAATTAGCGTATATTTTTCAGAAAACAATAAGATTTCTCGGGGCAGCATGGTGGTGTAGTGGTTAGCACTGTCACCTCACAGCAAGAAGGTCCGGGTTCGAGCCCCGTGGCCGGTGAGGGCCTTTCTGTGTGGAGTTTGCATGTTCTCCCCGTGTCTGCGTGGGTTTCCTCCGGGTGCTCCGGTTTCCCCCACAGTCCAAAGACATGCAGGTTAGGTTAACTGGTGACTCTAAATTGACCGTAGGTGCGAATGCGAGTGTGAATGGTTGTCTGTGTCTATGTGTCGGGCCAGTGTTGACCTGGCGACTTGTCCAGGGTGTACCCCGCCTTTCGCCCGTAGTCAGCTGGGATAGGCTCCAGCTTGCCTGCGACCCTGTAGAACAGGATAAAGCGGCTACAGATGATGAGATGAGTTTCAGCATTTGATATGTTGCTTTTGTACTGTTTTCAATGAAATATAAGGTTTCCATGATTTGTAAATATTCATTCTGCTTTTATTTATTTTACACAGTGTCAGACCTTTTTGGGGATTGGGGTTATATTTTATGACAAAGTTATGAAAATTGTTTAATGGTAGATTGTGCCTTAAATGATTAAATAAAGTTGTGTCCTGACCACTCCAGCTGCTGTCTGACATCCAACTGAAAGACTCAACTGTATCGCACTTCCCAGTTTAATTGTACAGACGGGTATGATTTAATTTTGTACATTTCCTCATCACATTACAATTAATTTCTGGTTATGCCACTGCCAGCACAACACATGATGTACTTCTGAATCGATTTTAGATGAGTGTAACGTACATGAAGTGCAACTATCAATGTTGATTTGCACCCGCATTTCAGAGCAAGTTATTAATAGAAACCAGTGTGGTTAAGTCAAGTTTATTTGTAGATCTCTCTTAACAACAGACATTGTTGCACAGCAGCTTTACAGAAAATTAAAGCCTTTAAACATGAGCTAATTTTATCTCTAATTTATCCCTGATGTGCAAGTCTGTGGCAATGATGGCAAAGAAAAACTCCCTCAGACGACATGAGGAGGAAACCTTAAGAGGAACCAGACTCAAAAGGGAACCTATCTTCATCTGGGCGATGACATATAGCGTGAGCATAAATAACTTGCTTCTATAAGTGTGTCCTATGTCGTCATAAAGTGCAGTTGTGTTACCAGGAAATTCATCATAGTTTTAACATGAAGTCTATTTTGTTGAAGTTATTAACTGTTAATTGATGGAAACTTGAGTGCAAAACTGTTCATGAGAACTGCAGTCCTAAAGTTATCATGTCAATTGTAGCCTCAGCCATAACAACAAAACTATAAGTGTCCAGAGCCAACTTCCAAGTGTGACTTTCGAGTGTCCATATGGGGCCGTCCTCCATAGGAGCAATATGATAAGACTCCAGCCAGATGTAGGGCATCAGGATGAATCGGACAGGTCCGAGGAGCAGAAAGCATCGCTGGTGTCTCAGGATCGACACGTAACTCAACAGAGAGAGTGAAGAGATGGGGGGAAACACCACGGTTGCATTATGAAAAGCTTGTTGGTTTTGGTTAAGTGATGTGTTTAGTGATATACAAATGCAGTTGCTATGCTATGGACCTGCTGTGAATTTGGATAGTGTGAAAATATTGAGCAGTAGTGTAGGCCTACTGTGAGCCTTTTCACAACTATTTTTTCCAAGTTCACGTGGGCCAAATGAAATGAGCATGCAGGATGGATTTGGCCTGTGGGCCTTGTGTTTGACACAAGCTTTAAATAATATAAAGCAGACATTTACTGAAACGGGGGCAGCACAGTGGTGTAGTGGTTAGTACTGTCGCCTCACAGCAAGAAGTTTTTTTTTTTTTAAGTAAACGTTAAAGAAAATTGGCTTGGAGAGTCTTCAGACCGGGCGGCACGGTGGTGTAGTGGTTAGCGCTGTCGCCTCACAGCAAGAAGGTCCTGGGTTCGAGCCCCGGGGCCGGCGAGGGCCTTTCTGTGCGGAGTTTGCATGTTCTCCCCGTATCCGCGTGGGTTTCCTCCGGGTGCTCCAGTTTCCCCCACAGTCCAAAGACATGCAGGTAAAGTTAACTGGTGACTCTAAATTGACCGTAGGTGTGAATGGTTGTCTGTGTCTATGTGTCAGCCCTGTGATGACCTGGCGACTTGTCCAGGGTGTACCCCGCCTTCCGCCCATAGTCAGCTGGGATAGGCTCCAGCTTGCCTGTGACCCTGTAGAAGGATAAAGCGGCTAGAGATGATGAGATGAGATGAGTCTTCAGACCCCTTCAGTTTTTGTGTGCTTTTTTGTGTTTTAATTTAAAAAGAGTTACATTTACTACCTGGATTTCTGAATACTTTCAGAACCCACTGAACTAAACCTCATTTCACACGAGTGCATGTCGTGATCTTTGTGTGGGGGGCTGCTAATCCAGCAGATTATGACTATCTTTGTGTCAGATCAGATATCAAAAACTTTTCCAATACATCATACACAGTCCCACACAAACCACAGAAACTCTCACTTCGGACTGAGAGCTTGAATTCTTGTAACACTACTTAAAAATGGAAATACATGTTCACACATTTTACTCTGATGTAACATGAAAATGACCCATTACAAATGCTCTCCCTTCAGATACACACCACAGACAATTGAATTGGACCATAAGCTGAAGCCTTTTATTCCTGACTTCATTCCAGCAGTAGGCGACATTGATGCTTTCCTTAAAGTGAGTATTATCTCATCTCATTATCTCTAGCCGCTTTATCCTGTTCTACAGGCAAGGCAAGGCAAGTTTATTTATATAGCACATTTCATACACAGTGGCAGTTCAATGTGCTTTACAGAAGTAAAAGCAAAACAGTAAACAATAGAGAATAAAATTACATAAAATAAATGGGAAAAAATATAATAAGAATTAAACAATAGTAGAAATGAAATAATAAAATGAAGTAGAAGTTCAAATAGGGGGAGAAAAAAACCAGCAGAATAAAATAGAATAAAAGTTAAGTAAAATTTGAAACATGCAGAAACTGTAAAAGTACAGATTATAAAACATGTAAAGAAGACAATATTAATTATTTAACAGAAAGCATCTGAAAACAGCTTGGTCTTTAACCTAGATTTGAAGCTGCCAACAGCAGGAGCATTTTTAATGTCCTCTGGCAGTTGGTTCCATAGCTGCACTGCATAGTAGCTAAAAGCTGCTTCACCATACTTTGTTTTAACAACAGGTTTTAATAGTAAATTTTTCTGTTGCGATCTGGTAGATCTGATTGGGTTAGGCTGCTGCAACATATCAGAGAGGTAATTGGGCCCTGTACCATTTAGAGATTTGTACACCAGCAGCAATGCTTTAAAGTCAATTCTGTAGCTTACTGGAAGCCAGTGAAGGGACCTTAGAATTGGAGTAATGTGCTCTGTTCTTTTTGTTCGTGTGAGAACCCTAGCCACTGCATTTTGCACCAGCTGAAGTTGTTTGATGGTCTTTTTTGGCAGGCCTGTGAAAAGGCCATTGCAGTAATCAACCCTACTAGAGATGAAGGCATGTATCAGTTTTTCCAGATCATTTTTTGACATAAGTCCTCTTAGTTTGGAAATGTTTTTTAGGTGATAGAATGCCGTTTTAGTGATTGCTTTCATGTGACTGTCAAAGTTTAGCTCGCTGTCAATGAAAACACCAAGATTTTTAACCATTTCTTTAGTTTTAATCCCTTTTGTGTCAAGAATACTGGTAATCCTGAGTCTTTCATCTTTTTTTCCAAATAGAATTACTTCTGTTTTATCTGAGTTCAGCTGAAGAAAATTTTGTGACATCCAGTTGTTGATTTGATCGATACACTGGTAGAGACATTCAAGGGGGGCATAATCATTAGGTGATAAAGCAAAATAAATTTGGGTGTCATCTGCATAGCAGTGATACAAAATTGAATTGTTATTGATAATTTGCCCAAGTGGGAGCATATAAAGGTTGAAAAGTAATGGTCCAAGAATCGACCCCTGGGGGACACCACAGGTCAAGGATATTGACATTGAGGAACAATTTCCCATGGTAACAAAGAAGCTTCTATCTTTTAAGTATGAATTTAACCAATTGATAACTTTACCAGTCAATCCAACCCAGTGTTCAAGTCGATATAGCAGTATGTTGTGATCAACAGTATCAAAAGCTGCACTGAGGTCCAGTAATACCAGGACCGATGTTTTGCCTGCATCAGTATTAAGACGTATGTCATTTATAACTTTAATCAGCGCTGTTTCAGTGCTCTGATTGGCACGAAAACCTGACTGAAAATGATCAAAACAGCTGTTTGATATCAAGAAGGCAGTTAATTGATTGAAGATAATTTTTTCAAGGATTTTCCCGATGAATGGTAAATTTGATATTGGCCTGTAGTTATTTAATACTGAAGGATCCAGATTATTTTTTTTTAAGTGGGGCTTTACAACGGCTTTTTTCAGGGACACAGGAACAACGCCAGTCTCTAGGGATGTATTTATAATTTGAAGCACATCTGTAATTATAAGATGAAGAACAGACTTAAAAAAGTTGGTGGGCAGAATGTCCAATTCAGATGTTGAGGAACTGAGATTTTGTACAGTTTTTTCAAGAGTCTCATAATCAATTAAACAAAATTCTGACATTGTGTTGAAGTTATCTGTCTGTGTCACTGGTGATTGCAGTTTTTCAATTATTTGCAGCTGAGATATATTATGAGCAATATTCTGCCGTATTTTATCAATTTTACCTTTGAAGAAGGATGCAAACTCATTGCATTTATTAACTGAGAGAAGTTCAGGTGCTAATTGTGGTGGGGGATTAGTTAGCTTCTCTACTGTTGAAAATAGCACACGGGCATTGTTCATATTCCTGTTTATGATATTGGAGAAGAAAGACTATCTTGCTTTACGAATTTCATAATTATAATTACAAAGCATCTCTTTATGGATTTGATAATGGATGTGAAGTTTAGATTTGCGCCATTTTCTTTCAGTCTTTCTACATTCTCTCTTTAGCAGTTTAACAGCCGGGTACTGCTTCCATGGTGCTTTCTGCTTATCATTGACTCTTTTGATTTTGAATGGAGCAATATCATCCATAATTTGGGTCATATTTAAATTAAAAATTTCCAGTAAATCATCTACAGAGTCTGACATTTTGGTTGAGTTCTGAGAGAGAGCTTGCTCAAAGAGAGCACATATGTTGTCTTTTATGACTCTCCTACCCATAGTCGTTGAGCTGTTCTGAATGTGAGGAGACATAGAAACATCAGGGAAAACACAAAAATGATCAGATAAGGCCAGGTCAACAACAGTAGTAGAAACAGTAAGACCCTTTGTGATGACGAGGTCAAGGGTATGACCACGAGAGTGGGTCGGCCTCTGTACATGTTATACTAGGTTGAAGTTGTCAATAAGTGCAAGTAGTTCTTTGGCATAAGTGTTTTCAGTATTATCTACATGCAAGTTAAAATCCCCAGGTATAATAAGACAATCAAACTCTAAGCAAATGACTGACAACAGTTCACCAAACTCTTCAAGAAAGACTTTGGCTGAATGTCTCGGAGGCCTATAAATAGTTAATAATAATATGTTAGGAGAGCATGTAACAAGTGCACAGAAGTGTTCAAAGGATGTAAAATCACCAAGTGAGGATTGTTTACATTGAAAAGAGACTTTGAATATATTTGCCATCCCTCCACCTTTCCCTTGTCGGGTAACATTCAAAAAATTAAAATTTGGGGGAGCTGCTTCAATAAGGGTGGTAGCACTATTTGGTTGATCCAGCCAAGTTTCAATTAGAAGCAAAAAATCAAGATTGTGTTTGCAGATAAGATCATTAATTAAAAATGACTTGTTTAAAAGTGATCTAACGTTCAGAAGAGCTAGCTTTACAGAAAGTCTAGAAGTAATATCTGCTTGTGCACTCTGATATTGTTTTAAAACAGGAAGGAGATTAGATTGGTTTACACCCTGGGTTAAATGTGCTCTATGTTTTCTATTTCTTATCAACACAGGAATAGAGAATGGCATAGGCATATTGGGTCCCAGCTGGTTTTCAAAACTACACCCATTTGCAGGGACCCAGAGTACATCAAACAAGACTTTCTAAATCAGGGGTCCCCAAACTTTTTCCTGTGAGGGCCAAATAACTTTTCCCGTCTCTGACGGCGGGCCAGGGCCAGTTTGTAACAAAAAGTGTGACGATCGCAGAGGTGTCTAAACGTAAACATTTATTGTTTTCCAGAAAGCCACACATAACCTAAAATTAACCCTTTCTGGGATCTTGACAGGAAAAAAAATCAGAAAATAAATAATAACATTATTAATGAAATAAATAACACTATTTATGAAATAAATAATAACCAAATAACCCTTTTCAAGTTTTTCACAGAAAAAAAGACCATGGAACATTAACTTTCTTGTAGACACAACTGTTTGCAGCTGTCTCTCATCATCTTCACTCTGAAAACCAGAAAGCAAGCAGGCTATGAAACCGAACTGATACCAACACCTACCAACACAATACATTTCACTACCAGTATGGTTGTAGAACGGATTTTATCTCAGTAGATTTCATTATGATTATATTTGTTTGTACTCAGAATGGCTCGTTCAAGTCAGAAAAGTAAGCTTACCTATATATGTTCATCAGTGTGAACTGTGGGCCTGCATCTGGCTGGTGAGAAGTTCAATGTCAGGTTCCATTTTAGTCACAGCAAGTCTCAAACACTGATGGAGATGTTCATCTGTCAATCTTGATCTCATCGGACTTTTCAGGTGGTTCATGCGTGAAAAGGTTTGCTCACAGATATACGTGCTGCCAAAAACTGTGGACATCTTCATTGCGTGTTTTTTAATGTTTGGGTACGTGTTGTTTGGGAGGGCGGCATAGAAGTCAATGAGACTGTTGGGCTTGAATGCATCTTTCAGGGCATCACAGTTCTGTAACTCGGCCAACTCAAACTGATAAGAAGGCTGGGCTTCATCAATGTCGGAAACAAAGGGGTTCTGGAAAAGGCGGATATCTTTTGCATTAACATGTAGTTCACGGAATCGCACACCGAACTCCGCCTTCAGCATTTCCAGTGCTTCCACACACTTTTCAGCTGGGAACGGGACCGCTGGGTTCTCTGTAGAGAGGTTTTGGGTAGCAGGAAGATGGATGAAGTTGTTGTTTTTCACTTGATCCAAAAGCAGCGCTAGTTTCACCTCAAATGCTTTTATGTGGGAATACATGTCACAGATTAGTTTCCCTTGGCCTTGTAGCTGCAAGTTAAGGCTGTTCAGTATTTCTGTCACGTCTGTTAAAAATGCTAGGTGCCATTTCCATTCTGGGTCGATCAGCTCGGGGACCGTTTTGTCTTTTGAATGAAGAAATGCGTTTATCTCAGGTAGCAGCTCGTAAAAATGCCTCAAAACTCTGCCGCGGCTCAACCATCTGACCTCTGTGTAGTAAAGCATATCGCCATGCGTAGACTCCAGTTCAGACAGGAATTGTTGGAACTGCCTGTGTTTAAGTCCCTTTGCCCTGATGAAGTTTATGCATGATGCCACAACCTTCATGACAGAATCCCACTTCAACACTTTGCAGCACACTGCTTGCTGGTGAATTAGGCAGTGGACTTGTAGCGGGGCGATAAGACCCCGTTCTTCCATCTCCCGGTTCACGAGCCCGATCAGACCCCGAGACGCGCCCACCATACTAGGAGCTCCGTCAGTCGTGATGCTAACAAGCTTTGACCAGTCCAGGTTCAAGTCTTCCATGGTTTGGCATACTTTGCCAAAAATATCCTCCCCCGTCGTAGTCCCTTTGAGACTTTGGAGGGCTGCCAGATCCTCGCACATTTCAAAGTTTGCGCTAACTCCACGAATAAAAATTAGCAGCTGCGCTGTGTCCTGCACATCCGTGCTCTCATCCAGTGCTAATGAAAAAAAGTCATATTCTTTCGTCTTCTGCTGCAGCTGGGCATATACATTACCCCCAAGTTCTTCAATGCGTCTTGTGATTGTAGTCGCCGACAGACTCACGGCATTAAAGACATCTTTCTTCTCGGGACACACCTCCTCCGTGACAGCATTCAAACATTTCTTGACAAATTCTCCATCAGTGAAAGGTTTACCGCTGCTAGCTATCAGTTGAGCAACCCGAAAGCTCGCTCAAACAGACGACTGGTTCAGCTGAGCTTGGCGTACAAATGCTGAGCTAACAGTATACTTTTTAGCTTTGAGAGTTTGTCTGCTCACATTTGGCCTTGCAAGCTATCATACTTGTCTTTGTGACGGGATTCATAGTGTCGGCGCAGATTGTATTCTTTGAATACAGCCACTGTCTCTTGACAGATGAGACAAACAGCCTTTTCTTTGCATTTAACAAAAAAAATAATCGTTTGTCCACTGCAGGTTAAATACCCTGCATTCTGAATCTATTTTTCTCTTACCTAATCTTTTCGCCATTATTCCGTGTTATTTGACAGTGGTGTGTCCAGGATTTTTTTTTTTTTTTGAGGGAGGGGTTTCAGATATGGCACAGACTGCAGAAGGGTGGAATAGAATGTTACATTTCTATGCATGTACAAGTCACGATCACGCGGCCAGACTGAAAAAAAAAATCATAATGCATCTCTGGTATTGTTCAGGGGGCCGGGCAAAATGTGGAGGCAGGCCGTATCCGGCCCGTGGGCCGTAGTTTGGGGACCACTGAATGTTCCATTTGGTTTGAGGGTGAAAGGATTGGAGATGACATGTATCTTTTAGATGGTGAGCCAGCTGAAAGTCCTGGGCAAACACAGTTTTGGTGAACTGGGTACACTGCTTGTCGCGACAGATTTGGGCTGGAAAAAGAGAGTGTAGCCATTGGGAGCAATCTCTGCATACTATTTGGGAAATCCATGCATGTGGAAGATGGAGATGGCATAGTGAAGTCAGAAGAGCGAGAAATTGGTGAGTTCTTTGTATGGCAGTTTGTCTCTGATTTTTGGCAGTCTGTCTTTGAATCTTGGCAGTCTGGCAGATCAGATGTCTGTGTGTCCTTGATGATGACTTGCAAAGATGATTGTTTTGTCTTTGCAGAGGTATTGTTTTTTGTAACTGTCAGTCTGCGACATCTTATCAACTGTTTTCCTCAATGCTGGCTGAGAAAAGATTGCAAGTCTGTAATGGTCTACTAAGACCTTGGCTCCAATCCAGCTGAGTTCAGTGCTATTTGGCTTGAAGAATTCTCTGCGATTCCAGAAAAGGTTAAAATTGTCTACGAAGTTCATACCAAATGAAAAACAAGTTTTTCCAAGCCAGGTGTTAAGACTGAAGAGTCGAGAAAATGCAAAACTTCCTCTCGCTGGGAGTGGGCCACTAATAAAAGATTGTATTCCAGTCTTATAGAGATCAGAAAAAAGTTTTCTGAAATCATCTTGGACAAACAGCTGTTCTCTGAAAACATCATTTGCTCCCACATGCACAACAATACTGTGGCAGCGGGGGCGTGGTCAAGCGCCGGTCTGTGACAGGAGGGCAGAGACAGGGAAGGTGAGTGGCAGAATCACTACACCTGACGGTAATTAACCTGTGTTTGTGTGTCTTCCCAGTAACTGCGCCCTATTTAAGGAGACAGAGGGAGAGCAGAGGAGAGCTCTACCCGGGACGAGAACACAGCGTGTGTGTGTGTGTTGTGTTGAAATATTGTTAAACTGAAAAGTCTGGCAATAAAGCAGTTCCTTACCTGAAGCTTTGTCCTGCCGTCCTCTGTGCTCCACCTACACCTAAGGGACATTCTACAGTGGTGCCGAAACCCGGGACAAGGTGGAGCACCAACCCAGCAGCCCCATGGAATCCTCCCCGTTCGCCGACCTGGTCCACGCCCTCGCCACGGCTCAGCAAAGCCAGCACCAGGCGCTCGTCACGCTCCGAAAGGAACAAGAGCGGCACTTCGAAGCCCTGGTGCTGGCCCAGCAGGAAGATCGCGAGGCGTTCCGGCATCTCCTCGCGTCGGCGGGGTCCACCAGCGCCCCGGCCGCGGGCCCGTCTCCCCTCACCGTGACCAAGATGGGCCCGCAGGACGACCCCGAGGCGTTCCTCACATTGTTTGAACAGGTCGCCGAAGCCTCGGGGTGGCCAATGGAGCAGCGCGCGGCGCGCCTCCTCCCCCTCCTGACGGGAGAGGCGCAGCTGGCCGCGCTACAGCTCCCCGCCGACCGCCGGCTAGCCTACGCGGACCTCCGCTGGGCCATCCTCCAGTGCGTGGGGCGCACACCAGAACAACAGCGCCAGCGCTTCCACGCGCTGCGATTGGAGGAAGTCAGCCGGCTGTTCGCGTTTGGCCAGCAGCTCTGGGACGCCTGCTGGCGGTGGCTGAGGGCCGACGATCGCGACGCCGAGGGAATCATCGATCAGGTGGTGCTGGAGCAGTTCATCGCCCGCTTACCAGCCGGAACCGCGGAGTGGGTCCAGTGCCACCGCCCGGCGTCGCTGGATCAGGCAGTAGGACTGGCGGAGGATCATTTGGTGGCTGTTCCGGCGGCAGGACAGCCGACGACGTCTTCTCTTCTCTCCTCTTCTCTCTCTCTTTCTCCCCTCCCTTCTGTGTCCCATCCTCGCCCCATTCCCCCACCACGGAGACGGGGGCCGGCTCCACCCCAGCCGGAACGCCGCACCCGTGGTGCCCTCCCGTTTCTCCCTTCTGTGTCTGTCTCTCCCCCCCCCTCAGGTGAGTGAGCCCCAGAGCATCGGTGCAGAGGGAAAGCCCGGGCCGGTTTGCTGGCGCTGTGGGGAGCCGGGCCACCTGCAACAACAGTGCGCAGCAATGGAGGTGGGCGCGGTGGTACGGATCCCCGACGCGCCAGAGGCTGCCCTCGATCGGGCCGGAGCGTATCGCATACCGGTGAGTGTCCAAGGGGCTACATATCAGGCGTTGGTGGATTCTGGTTGCAATCAGACCTCGATCCGCCAAAGCCTGGTGCAAGACGAGGCATTGGGGGGAGCACAGGGGGTGAAGGTGTTGTGTGTGCACGGGGATGTTCACAGCTACCCTTTGGTGTCGGTCCACATATTTTTCAGAGGGGAAAAATCTATAGTGAAGGCGGCGGTTAATCCTCGCCTTACCCACTCTTTAATTTTGGGGACTGATTGGCCGGGATTTCGGGGTTTAATGATGCGCCTAGTAAAGAGTGGGTCCTGCCATTTGACAGGGGGAGGTCCCGGTGTCGGTTTGGCTGGAGCTGCTGTCGCAGAGCCGTCTACGTCATCTCCGCGACAGAGTGAGGAGCCACCGGCTCCTCCTCTTTCTGTTGGGGAATCCCTCGCGGATTTCCCATTAGAACAATCGCGAGACGAGACTCTGCGGCATGCATTTGACCAAGTGAGAGTAATCGATGGTCAAACGCTCCAGCCGAACACCACCCCGTCCTTCTCCTATTTCTCTATTATAAAGGATAGATTATACCGAGTGACGCAGGACACTCAGACGAAAGAGCGAGTCACGCAGCTTTTAATTCCAAAGAGCCGCCGAGAATTGGTATTCCAGGCGGCTCACTTTAATCCCATGGCTGGATACCTAGGGCAGGATAAGACACTAGCCCAAATAATGGCCCGATTCTATTGGCCAGGGATTCGCGGAGATGTCCGTAGGTGGTGTACGGTGTGCCGCGAATGCCAATTAGTAAATCCAGCGGCCATTCCAAAAGCGCCTTTGCGCCCTCTACCTCTAATCGAGACCCCGTTCGAAAGAATTGGGATGGATCTCGTTGGGCCATTAGATCGGTCAGCACGAGGGTACCGCTTTATATTAGTCCTGGTGGACTATGCAACGCGATACCCGGAAGCAGTGCCTCTGCGCAATATCTCCACACGCAGTATTGCGGAGGCACTCTTCCGCGTCATCTCCCGAGTTGGAATCCCGAAAGAGATTTTGACTGATCAAGGCACTATGTTTATGTCACGGACACTTCGCGAACTGTATGGGTTATTGGGGATTAAGCCGATCTGCACCAGTGTGTATCACCCACAAACGGACGGTTTAGTAGAACGGTTCAACTGCACCCTCAAGAATATTATTAAAAAATTCGTAAGTGAGGACGCACATAATTGGGATAAGTGGCTCGAACCCTTGCTGCTCTCAGTGCGAGAGGTCCCCCAAGCCTCCACGGGGTTCTCCCCGTTCGAATTGTTATATGGGCGTAAGCCGCGCGGCATCCTAGACATCTGCAGGAAAATTGGGAGGAGGGACCTTCACAAAGCAAAAACGAAATCCAATACGTTATGGACCTGCGCGCAAAACTCCACACTCTCACCCAGAGGTGGAAAAACTGGATTGACAAAGTAAAAGTCCTGCGTAGGTTTTCCTTCTGCCTGTGCTCTCAACACAGGTGATTTCACCAATTAGCTCATCAACCTGGCTTAGGGGATGTGGTAATTAGGATCAGCTGTTCATTGAATTGGCTGGAGCAAAAATGTGGCAGGGTTTTAACTTTCTGCACCCGGGTTTTTCCACCTCTGCTCTCACCCACCTAACTCAGGAGAATTTGCGGCAGGCCCAGGAACGGCAAGCCCACCTGTACAACAAGGGTACGCGCCTTAGAGAGTTCACTCCGGGAGATAAGGTACTCGTACTGTTGCCCACGTCGAGCTCCAAATTGATCGCCAAGTGGCAAGGACCCTTTGAGGTCACACGGCGAGTCGGGGACGTCGACTATGAGGTGAGGCGAACGGACAGGGGTGGGGCGCTACAGATTTACCACCTCAATCTGCTTAATCTCTGGAACGAGGAGGTCCCCGTGGCATTGGTGTCGGTAGTTCCGGAGAAGGCGGAGCTGGGGCCGGAGGTTCAAAAAGGGACATTGGCATCACGTACCTCTCCGGTCCCCTGTGGAGACCACCTCTCCCCGGCCCAACTCACGGAGGTTGCCCAGTTGCAGGCCGAGTTTTCGGATGTGTTCTCACCCCTGCCTGGTCGCACTAACCTCATAGAGCACCACATAGAGACGCCCCCGGGGGTGGTAGTGCGTAGCCGCCCTTACAGGCTACCCGAACACAAAAAAAAGGTGGTTCGGGAAGAACTTCAGACCATGCTCGAAATGGGCATCGTCGAGGAGTCCCACAGTGACTGGAGCAGCCCGGTGGTCTTGGTCCCCAAGGCCGAAGGGTCGGTCCGGTTCTGTGTGGACTATAGAAAAGTCAACGCGGTGTCTAAATTCGACGCGTACCCAATGCCTCGTATTGATGAGCTGCTCGATCGACTAGGCACGGCTCACTTTTATTCGACACTGGATTTGACGAAGGGATATTGGCAGATCCCCTTGACTCCACTATCCCGGGAAAAAACGGCCTTTTCCACTCCGTTCGGCTTACACCAATTCGTCACACTTCCTTTTGGGCTGTTTGGGGTGCCTGCTACATTTCAGCGGCTGATGGACAGGGTCCTCCGGCCCCACACCACCTACGCGGCTGCATATCTGGACGATATAATTGTTTATAGTAACGACTGGCAGCGGCACTTGCAACACCTGAGGGCCGTCCTTAGGTCGCTGAGGCGGGCGGGTCTCACTGCCAACCCGAAGAAGTGTGCGATTGGGCGGGTGGAAGTACGGTATCTGGGCTTCCACTTGGGCAACGGGCAGGTGCGTCCCCAAATTAATAAGACAGCAGCGATTGCGGCCTGCCCGAGGCCCAAGACCAAAAAGGGGGTGAGACAGTTCCTGGGGCTGGCTGGCTACTATCGTAGGTTTATACCTAATTATTCGGACATCACCAGCCCACTGACTGACCTCACTAAAAAGGGGGCACCAGACCCGGTCCAGTGGACGGAGCAGTGCCAGCGGGCTTTCTCTGAGGTAAAGGCTGCACTGTGTGGGGGGCCACTACTACACTCCCCTGACTTTTCTCTCCCTTTTGTGTTGCAGACCGACGCGTCGGACAGAGGGCTGGGGGCGGTGTTGTCCCAGGAGGTGGAGGGGGAGGACCGCCCCATCCTGTACATTAGCAGGAAGCTGTCGGTGCGTGAGGGGCGCTACAGCACTATTGAAAAGGAATGTCTAGCGATCAAGTGGGTGGTCCTCGCCCTCCGTTACTACCTGCTGGGGCGCCCTTTCACCCTCTGTTCGGACCATGCGCCCCTCCAGTGGCTCCACCGCATGAAAGATGCCAACGCGCGGATCACCTGTTGGTATCTGGCACTCCAACACTTCAATTTCAAGGTGGTCCACAGGCCGGGGGCGCAGATGGTCGTGGCGGACTTCCTCTCCCGCCGGGGGGGGGGGGAGTCGGCTGCGGGCCGGACGGCCGCCCGGCCTGAGTCGGGCGGTGGGGGTATGTGGCAGCGGGGGCGTGGTCAAGCGCCGGTCTGTGACAGGAGGGCGGAGCCAGGGAAGGTGAGTGGCAGAATCACTACACCTGACGGTAATTAACCTGTGTTTGTGTGTCTTCCCAGTAACTGCGCCCTATTTAAGGAGACAGAGGGAGAGCAGAGGAGAGCTCTACCCGGGACGAGAACACAGCGTGTGTGTGTGTGTGTGTGTGTGTGTGTGTGTGTGTGTGTGTTGTGTTGAAATATTGTTAAACTGAAAAGTCTGGCAATAAAGCCGTTCCTTACCTGAAGCTTTGTCCTGCCGTCCTCTGTGCTCCACCTACACCTAAGGAACATTCTACAAATACGTTTGATAGTTTTATGCTCGGACATGAGTTTCAAAATGCTGTCTTTGGTGTCAGAGATGGATGCATTTGGAAGGCAGCAAATAATCATCCCATGACCTTTTAAATGTTTTACAGTGGAATCACCAAGAACAAGGGTTGTGGGATCAGGTGGTGTAATGAGCTGCTTTTTGCCTCTTCCCACAGCTCTTCGAACTTGGTGCGATCTCTTTTTACGATGTGTTTGTCCGCTTGAAAAATCCTCTTCCACATCCCTGAGGCATTCAAATTTGTTCTGAAGCCTTATGGGCTGTGAATTTTCCATAGGATTGTAAATCCTATTGTAATTTGTAGAACGAGCTGGTGTTGAGGTAATTACTCTTCTGTTTTTATTTTTGGGCTTGCCACCCATCATTTGCCAGTTTTCTGTACTCACATTTTGCCCAGCTTGATCGATGAATTCATACTCTCGATCTGCAATGCCATCGGTCTGTCGGAGTGCAATCTCTGCATTCTCAGCCACTGTTTCTGTACTCCTTTCCTGAGATATCGCTTTTAATTCGTCCGTCTTTGGCAGAGCATCAATCTTTGATTCCAGGATAGAAATCCTCTGTTGTAGTTCCATGCATTTTCTGCAGGATATTTTGCCCCCTGGCATTTTGTTTTAAAAGCTAACTTATCTTATAAAGATGAAAAATAAAATGAAAAAATAGTGGAAATTAAATTAAAATTAAATTAAAAGCTGATAAAGATGAAAAATAAAATGAAAAAATACTGGAAATTAAATGAGAAAGTAAAGTATAGAAATAAAGATCAAGAAAGCAGGAGCAAAGCAAAGAAGTGTCCTACTCGCTTGAGTAGGAGGAGTGTACAGGGTCACAGGCAAGCTGGAGCCTATCCCAGCTGACTACAGGCGAAAGGCGGGGTACACCCTGGACAAGTCGCCAGGTCATCACAGGGCTGACACATAGACACAGACAACCATTCACACTCACACCTACGGTCAATTTAGAGTCACCAGTTAACCTAACCTGCTTGTCTTTGGACTGTGGGGGAAACCGGAGCATCCGGAGGAAACCCACGCGGACAACATGCAAACTCCACACAGAAAGGCCCTCGCCGGCCACGGGGCTCGAACCCAGACCTTCTTGCTGTGAGGTGACAGTACTAACCACTACACCACCGTGCCGCCCACGTGAGTATTATATTAATAATAATGTCTTTTCAATCTATAACCGCTTATCCTGTGCAGGGTCACAGGCAAGCTGGAGCCTATCCCAGCTGACTATGGGTGAGAGGCGGGGTACACCCTGGACAAGTCGCCAGGTCATCGCAGGGCTGACACATAGACACAGACAACCATTCACACTCACATTCACACCTACGGTCAATTTAGAGTCACCAGTTAACCTAACCTGCTTGTCTTTGGACTGTGGGGGAAACCGGAGCATCCGGAGGAAACCCACGCGGACAACATGTAAACTCCACACAGAAAGGCCCTCGCCGGCCACGGGGCTCGAACCCGGACCTTCTTGCTGTGAGGCGACAGCACTAACCACTACACCACCGTGCCACCCACGTGAGTATTATATTAATAATAATGTCTTTTCAATCTATAACCGCTTATCCTGTGCAGGGTCGCAGGCAAGCTGGAGCCTATCCCAGCTGACTATGGGTGAGAGGCGGGGTACACCCTGGACAAGTTGCCAGGTCATCGCAGGGCTGACACATAGAGGCAAACAACCATTCACACTCACATTCACACATACGGTCAATTTAGAGCCATCAATTAATCTAACCTGCATGTCTTTTGGACTGTGGGGGAAACTGGAGCACCTGGAGGAAACCCACGCAGACATGGGGAGAACATGCAAACTCCGCACAGAAAGGCCCCTGTTGGCCATTGGGCTCAAACCCAGAACCTTCTTGCTGTGAAGCAACAGTGCTAACTAGTACACCACCATGCCGCCTGTCTTCCCATTCTTATTTTAAAATTATCATATGCTTTTGACAACCCTGGGAATCACAGCTTTAAATATTATATATGTTTTTGTTGATGTGGTGAGGTTCCTCAGCCAGATAGGAAGGCGGATGGTCTGGGCTTGCTGGTGTTGGATGAACCATGTGCAAAGCAAGCTGACCCTACTGTGCTCTCCCTGTGGCTTTCTGAGAACAGTAAACACAGCATTATAAAATATTTTAGGATCTGCATTACACTTTCATTTTAATGGATCAATTTCTATAGGTATCTAGCATTCAAGAACCAACTCCAGTCTCTCAACATCCTGTTCACACACTATTCTGAATTCAGAAACCTCCAGGATTGTTTTATTCTCTGGCCTTTTTGAGCTTGTCTTGGAATTTCTCAGATTTCTCTGTCCTCACAGTGTCTGCAAAGGTTTATTAGCTGACCTTTTAAAACAGGTTGTTGTTTTTTTAACCGCGGTATGAAACCAGGTCACTACTTTTTGAGTGGGTTGTGGTGCAACACCTTTTTTCCTACAGGATCTTACATCACAATACTTTTACTCCATATTTAAACAATTCAAGATTGTTCAAGATAAATTTAGAATCTGTACTGCTATTTATGTACAGTATTTTCATGTTTTGGAGCATCCCATTATCAATAGTATTGGTAGAGTGATTGTTCTCTCTGTCTATTATTTCCTCTGTGTGTGTGTGTGTGTGTGTGTGTGTGATTTCGTTCTGGTGTGTCTTTTAACATTACTGGCAGATATCCGGTTTTAATGTAAATGGTTGTGTCCAGGAAAGCCTATTTTTAGCAATATCATAACTTTTAAAATGGATAAATTGTTCTTATAAAGTTTTTTTTTATTATTTAAATGTGCAGAGGGCATATCAGGGCACTTGGTCGGCAAATGGCGTTTAATTTGGGTTTTGTTTGACTAAGTTTCTAACTGCACTCCACCCCACTCCTCCCATTACAAGACCAGTGGCAGCAGCACTAATTTAACTTCTCAGCAGTCTGTCATTTTTATGAAGAAAATTTCTATAAATATAAAATGTGTGCAAAATGTATGTATAGCTGCAAATATTTCTTTATGCTGTGATCTTTATAAATAAAGCCTTTTTTTCCTCAGACACCATGATGCACCGTTATTTCTTCCTTTATTGTCAGACTTGTCTATGTGAAACCACATGGTGCTGACATCAGCTGCCTTTCACAATGACTGTGCTTATAAGCATCCGTACATAGTGTGCTCTCGTAGTGCAGAGTTAAAATACTTCACCATTCTTCATATTAATACTAGAACTTTCATTCCTACCAGAGTTCTTAGTGTTCATTAGAGTAATATTTACAATGCCAGGAGGTGACTTTTTCATTGTGATGCTTCTTCTTTGGATGTTTGTCGGTAAGACTTTGTTTTATTCAAATTTCTACACCACAAAATAAACAAAAGTAAATGATATCTGTCACATTTAAAGTTTTTTTCCCTTATATACAGGGGGGGAAATGATTAGCACATTATACTAGCATTATACCATAATTTTTAATCATGAAAATGCTGGTATATCTGACATTGTGTTGCAGGCAGGGGGGTTGATGGTGAGAGAGTGACTGGAGTGTTGCATGGGCAAGTGGAGCTCCGAGGACGCTATGGACACCATGCAGATGTGCTCATTGTGGAATGGAATAAATATTCAGCTAAAAATTCAACAAAAAAACTGTTATATTTGTTTCGGAAGCCAAATAATGCTGTATGCCTAGATCCCTGCCAAAACATTAGTTTTAATTCAGAGAATATGAGTCTTATTTTGGTCCATTTGACACCAGAAGATGAAGGCATTTATGAGGAGAAATCTACATTTACAAATAACACCATTAAATATTTTAATATCACATTAACGTTTCTGAGTGAGTTCCCTATTTCACCTGTACTACTTTTACTGTATATGATTAAGATTCTTGGCAGCTGGCTTATCTATTATAAACATACTTTTCCAAATTCTCCAGCTGCAACAAACATCATTGTCTATTCTTCTCCTGGATCTCTGACCCTGACGTGTGGGATCAAGGGGGAGTTTCAGCTGCTGCAATGGTTCAGAAATGGCCTTCCACTGCCTGAAGACCAGAGATTCTCCTTCAGTGAGAACAAGAAGACCATGCGGGTATCCCACCCGAACAGTTCAGACTGCGGTACATACACCTGTCGAGTTTCAAATGAAAACGGAAAATCAGAGGCGCAAGTCAGCATCAATGGTGAGATATTTGTGCATTTGTTATAAATGGCTAAATATGAATTCAGTCCTGGTGTTTTAAGCTATTAAACTCAAAACAAATTTGAAGGTGACAAGTTTTAGTTAATAGCTTTTAAGGAGATTTTTTCTGATACAAATAAGCACTCTGATATTGAATTTACACTTTGTTGAATTAATTCAGTATCATAGTCGCCACTGAAGTCCACTCGATCCTTGTTTACCGTCAATGGATCGGTCACTCGGCAAACAGTCCGCCAGAATCCGAGTAGGGAATGGCTGAGCGGAGCTGTCAGTCAAACACAAGTTAGCCAATGGGAATGCGTTCCTGGACAGCCCACCCACACGTCATGTTTGTGCCAAAACTGCAAGCAAAAAGTCAGGGAGCGCAAACCAGAAAGCTGGAATCGCAACCAAAATAAATTACGTCAAACAAAACTGAGAAAGACGCGGAACAAAAATAAAAGGTTTCTGAAGAGTAATAGACTGATATTTTGCACGATTACACGAATAATTTGTTTGCCAGTCTAAAAAAATTGACTTTTTGTTATTTTTTTGTATTTTGATTTGTCGTTTTCGTTTGATATTTCAAAAGTATTGTATGAACATTTTGGCACAAAATTGATTCCATATTCGAGCGATGTCGCTGACGGTGCTGGAGATGTGGGACTCGTTTTCTTGCGCCTTTTGGTGGGACTGTGGCTGCTACACCACGGGAATTACATCTTGACCCCTACTTGGTGGACTTTTTATTATTTATTTATTATTTTTTATTTTTATTTATTTTAGTTTTTTTTTGTCTATAATTGTAAAGCGTCCTTGGGTTTTTTGAAAGGCGCTATATAAATTAAACTTATTATTAATTAAATTAAACTTATTATTAACTAGGGGGTGAAAACAACAACAATAATATTTGATCATTTTAATGTTCTTATTCTTAGGATCATATTAGGTGCTTAATACAGGTGTCAGAGTTTGCTCATTTTATTTCTAGAAAACAAGACTGATACGATTAATTCATACTGATAAAATAGTTTGAGTAGAAAATGAGCCCCGGCTGGGTCATCTGGATGAGGGTGTATGATGTTGAAAGACCCGAAACACCCAATGATTCCAGGAACATCACTGACGATGTGTCCAGTTGCATCAGTAGATGTGTTTCCACAGAATAGAACCATGTTGTGATAATCATGTTTTTACTTTGTTCATTTATTGAAAAGTTTTTGATTCTAGGCGAATTTTGTGAAGATTCTCATTCCTCATTCTCCAAGTTTTGTGTAGCAGTTTAACCTACATTTGCAAATATTACGGTAAATATTGCAGTCATTATCAGAACAAAGAATATGAACACTGAATATATTGTAGCAATCAAATAACTTCTATTTGCATTGTTCAAGTGATTTTTTTTATTATTTTTATTTCAGGTCATGAAAAAATAAAAAGTACTTCAGCTGAAGGTATGAAGATTTACGGCATTTCCCCTTTTCTTTTCTCCATTTTCTTTTTTCTTTCTTTTTTCCTCCACGTAATGGGTCCTGTTTTACCAAGCCCCTTTTAATGTGATTTCACTTTCTTTTGCTTTTCACAGAACCTATTTATGACGAACCCACATGTTTTCAGGTAAAAGGATAAACATACTGTGAAATGTTACATGTAACCTAGATGTACACTGTAAAAAATGTCCGTAGAATTAACAGGGAATTTATGTAAAATCATGACATAAAAAAACTGTAAATACAAAAACAATGAAGCAGTGTGTAATTTACATCAATATACTGTAAAACTCCTCACCAAATACCACTGTTAATTTAACAGTAAGAATATGTTGAATTGATCATATTTTTTTGTAGAATTTACAAATTGTTGTAGTTTAAACACAGACAAACTGTAATACTAAAACAGAATGTGATAGTTAAAATTACATAATTGCCCTGTTAAAAAAAATACAAAAACGGCCACTGTCGTGGCTCAGTCGACTAAGGCGCCATACTGTGAATCTGGGGACCCGGGTTCGATTCTGACCCAAGGTCATTTCCCAGTCTCTCTCTAGCTCATTTCCTGTCTCTACACTGTCCTATTCAATAAAGGTGAAAAAAGCCCCCCCAAAAAAATATCTGTCTAGTAGATCATTGAAACCAGCATACAAAAATCCCGTTGTTCTTACGGAAAAAAACTGGCAGCTGGAGTCACCAGAAAAAATCCGTAAAATATACAGCAAAACGGTAATTGCTTTTACGGTACAGCTTGTACATTTTACAGTTAAATCCAGCATATAAAACACTGGACTTCTGTTATATTTGCTACTTTAAACTGTAAAATGTACATGCTGTGCTGTAAAAGCAATTACTGTTTTGCTGTATATTTTACGGATTTTTTCTGGTGACTCCAGCTGCCAGTTTTTTTCCGTAAAAACAACGGGATTTTTTTTACAGTGTAGCTACATTCTTTTGCTAGCTAAAATGCTATCAGTGAATATGTTCAGTGTCAACATTTCTTCGGTAACTTGTGCCTGATGCATGTATTGTGAATTTTCTTCAGGAAGAAGCTGCTACTCCGACTATGGACCCTTTGGTAGTTGTCTATCAAGACTTCATAAAACCAAAAGATTCACATCAGTCTGAAGACTTTGGCTACTCCACCATTGCAGATGTTCTGGAGAACACACAGCATTCAAACACCACATGAGCACCAAGCTGCAGGTGTAAAACAAGACCTACGTTGTAATGGGAGACTTACCATGTGTTCCTTTATTGTGTATAAAATTGAGCTTACACTGTAACAAACTGCTGTAAAAATACTAGATATTTTGCACAGTAGTGTACCGTTCTCCATTAATACAGCTGAATACTGTAAATTCTGATGTCTTTGAGGAACAAAATATTAAAGGCAAGCTTCTGTAAAGTCTTACAGTATAAAGCAGTATTTTTTTTTTTTTACAGCAAGCTACCTATACTCTTACGGTATAATACAGTATTTTTTTTCTTTTTCAGTTAACTTTAAAACAGACTTGATCTTCAGTCTGTTTAATAGTTCATCTGAGCAAAATAAAAATTAAATTAAATTAAAAATAGGCCTACACATCAGTGTTTTTATGTAAGATTGAGGACAAAATAACAAGATGATGAAGAATTAGTTTTCATCCGGACTCTTTAGCTGAAAGCACCAAAGTGGACGGAGCACTTGAGGCATCACCTGCTGCTTTCCTCCCCGTTCTCTCGTCAACTGCACAGCGCACCCTCATCCATCCTGTCCCCGTGGCTTTCTTCTCATCATCTCTAGCCACTTTATCCTTCTACAGGGTCACAGGCAAGCTGGAGCCTATCCCGCAAACTCCACACAGAAAGGCCCTCGCCGGCCACGGGGCTCGAACCCGGACCTTCTTGCTGTGAGCCGACAGCGCTAACCAGGCCCGGCGCCATGGGGGGGCGAAAGGGGGCGTCGCCCCCTCGTGGCTACAGCCCCGCCCCCTCAACGGAGACTCAGATCACTTAATTGTTTTCTTATGAAAATATAATGTATTATAGACGTATTAATAATTTGCATTTTCAATTACGAAATATTAAGTGGTTGTGCATTGCACAAAAATACATTTCACATAAATCACTACTAAAACTGGCACGGTAGAACAAACCTGATTGGTTGTTATGATTCTTACGTTGCAATCGTAGAATTCAACTGTATTAAGGTAGGATTATTTCAAAAAGTCTGAATTTAATATTAACCCTGTTTTAGACATATGTATCAATCCTAACTACTGGGGACTACTAGTTATTGTGGGTATATGTGTGAAATGCTGACACAGCCGCGCGCACACACACCTGTGATAAGGACAAGGGGCGGGGTCGTGCGGGCGGGCGGGGGTTTTACATGTACACTTACAAGTGCACTGTCTCTGCAATGTCCTGCAATACGCAGTCAGTTTACGGGAGTAGTCTTTCCCCTTCCGAATTAAACGAATTCAATCACAATACAGGGAGTGCAGAATTATTAGGCAAGTTGTATTTTTGAGGATTAGTTTTATTATTGAAAAACAACTATGTTCTTGATGAACCCAAAAGACTCATAAATATCAAAGCTGAGTATTTTTGGAAGTTGGAGTAGGGCTTTCTTAGTTTTAGCTATCTTAGGAGGATATCTGTGTGTGCAGGTGACTATAACTGTGCATAATTATTAGGCAATTTAACAAAAAACAAACATATACCCATTTCACTCATTTATTTTCACCAGGGAAACCAATATAACAACTCAACATTCACTAATATACATTGCTGGCATTCAAAAAAAAAAAACAAATCAGTGACTAATATAGCCGCCTTTCTTTACAAGGACACTCAAAAGCCTGCCATCCATGGATTCGGTCAGTGTTTTGATCTGTTTGCGATCAACATTGCGTGCAGCAGCAACCACAGCCTCCCAGACACTGTTCAGAGATGTGTACTGTTTCCCCTCCTTGTAGATCTCATATTTGATGAGGGACCACAGGTTTTCTATGGGGTTCAGATCAGGTGAACAAGGAGGCCACGTCATTAATCTTTCTTCCTTTAGACCCTTTCTGGCCAGCCATGCTGTGGAGTACTTGGATGTGTGTGATGGAGCATTGTCCTGCATGAAAATCATGTTTTTCTTGAAGGATGCTGACTTCTTCCTGTACCACTGCTTGAAGAAGGTGTCTTCCAAAAACTGACAATAGGACTGGGAGTTGAGCTTGACGCCATCCTCAACCCGAAAAGGTCCCACAAGCTCATCTTTGATGATACCAGCCCATACCAGTACCCCACCTCCACCTTGCTGGCATCTGAGTCGGACTGGAGCTCTCTGCCCTTTGCTGATCCAGCCACGAGCCCATCCATCTGGCCCATCAAGACTCACTCTCATTTAATCTGTCCGTAAGACCTTAGAAAAATCAGTCTTGTGATACTTCTTGGCCCAGTCTTGACGTTTCATCTTGTGTGTCTTGTTCAGTGGTGGTCGTTTTTCAGCCTTTGTTACCTTGGCCGTGTCCCTGAGTATTGCACACCTTGTGCTTTTTGACACTCCAGTGATGTTGCAGCTCTGAAATATGGCAAAACTGGTGGCGAGTGGCATCTTGGCAGCTTCACGCTTGACTTTCCTCAGTTCACGGGCAGTTAGTTTGCGCCTTTTTTTTTCAACGCACTTCTTGCGACCCTGTTGACTATTTTGAATGAAGCGCTTGATTGTTCGATGGTCACGCTTCAAAAGCTGGGCAATTTTAAGAGTGCTCCATCCCTTTGCAATATATGTCACTATTTTTTACTTTTCTGAGTCCGTCAAATCCCTCTTCTGACCCATTTTGCCAAAGGAAAGGAAGTTGCCTAATAATTTTGCACACCTGATATAGGGTGTTGATGTCATTAGACCACACCCCTTTTCATTACAGAGATGCACATCACCTGGTATGCTTAATTGGTAGGAGGCTTTCAAGCCTATGCAGCTTGGAGTAGGCCAACATGCATAGAGAGGGTAATGTGGTCAACATACTCATTTGCCTAATAATTCTGCACTCCCTGTATTGTGAATCCATTTTCTTTCTTTGTAGGCTAAGTTTATCTCCGTTTATGTTGGTGTATGGTCCACTTTGTGCGCAAATAGCGTAAAAATATGTGTCGTTGACATCACCCCCCATGCAGCGGGGGTGAAAATTCATCACTTCAGAGTGTTTAGTCCCCTACACGCCTAAACTGGGATCGCGGATTAAGTGGTTAGCGTTGACTTGGTGCGAGTCAGGAAGGCTATTACTGGTGCAGCCGCGGGGTCTGTTGATTTTTTTAAATTATGATTTTGGCCGCCGAGCCAAGTACCTTAGACTTGCATTGACGTTTTGTTTTCATGCCGCGGAGCTATTTGTATGTATTTTAAATGTAAAGGACTTGCCTGTAGGTTTGTGTGTGTTGTTTTATGTTTGGCATCTTTCCGGTTGTAACGCGTGTCTGTGAGAAAATTGGAGGGGAGGGGTAACAGGTGGGCACGGGAGTTGATAAAGCGCAACTGCCCTGGTAATATGCCACATGATTTTCCCGGACTAAAGCAACCTTCGGGGCCGTGGTTTTGTGGTTGGCGCAATTAATTGTTTGAAACACGTTGTCAGACCGCCATCACTACTACACACTATATGAAAAATATTTGCCCCCTTGCGATTTCTAATTGCCCCCTTAGTAAATTGTTCCTGGCACCGGGCCTGGCGCTAACCACTACACCACCGTACTGCCCCCGTGGCTTTCTGACCTGTTGTGTCAAAATCCTCCGTTCTGAAGTGTTCACTGCAGAGCATGGACAACGGAGTAGCAGAAAACCCTTCCCGTCGCATAGCTGTCTCCCACTGCTTTTTCATGTCTTTATTTTTGGGAAACCTACATAGTATGTGAAAAGTTAGCTAAGCAACTAACAACAATCAGCGTAGTTACGAAGGAAATACTTCGTTGTTTGGAGACAGGTTTCACCGAGTGGCTATCATTCGTGAGACTTCATATTAGCCACAAAGTCAGAAAAATCTGTTCATAAAATTGTTATAATGATCAAATACAATGAAAAGTATTTTTCCAGTCTCACCTGTGAAAGGTAATCCCATGTGATCTCGTTTGGACGGTAAACCTGTTGGTACAGTTAAACGCAGCACATGAATGAGGCATCTTTATTCTCGGCTACTGTCTAGACGCTATACCAGAGACGGCTGAAGAATCTCCACTTTGCCACATCCAATATGGCGGCGAGGATGATGTATGATTCTACACAGAAGGCGGCGTCTATGTTTATATGTCTATGGTTCTGACTCACTGGAGGTAGCATCACAGTGCTGTTAGCCAATCAGAGGTAACACGTTTACATGTCATGAATATTAATGAGTAAGAGCTGAAATCCTGTCGTTCTCTCGCCACCCACTCCTCCAGCAAACTAGAACAGCCTGAAACAGGAGAACTACAGCATTTTTTTTCACCAAAACTGGTTCACAGGGCATTCATTCATATTGGAGACCACCGCACAATTAATGAAAAAACTATGCAAGGAGACCTTTAACAAAGAACACCTGTCTTTAATCAATGAACTGTGTTTGGGCTGTTTAAGGACTGCGCCCACGCAAGGACGATGCGAGGTATTACGCCGCGTCTAGAAACGCGAAAAATCCGAAAAATAAATTTCTCTATTTGGAAAACCGGAGATTTTCAAGAGTTTTGTCAAATATCCGAATTTCCGGGTATTTCCGGAAGACTTTCATCCCTGACTTTCTGTTGAAGCATATTACTTAAGTTGGCTTGGACATTTGATTTGCTGTCACATCTACTTAAGGTGGGCTACAAGTTTCTATTTTACCTTTTATTGTTTTATGTTTTCAAGTATGGGAAATTTATAGGGAGAAGTTTGTTATGCAGGTTATGCAAAAAGCTAAAAAGTAGCTTCAAATGTGCACTACTGTAATATACAGTAGCTAAAAGTTAGTTGACTGGTTATTGATGTAATGATTTTTTTTTTCTTGAGAGAGTATTTTAAAGATTTGTGTGTTGGTGAGATTATTTTGCTGTGAAGGCCTGTAGTGAAAACATGATAACTTGCAACATATGTGGTAAAACCTGCAGGAATACATTTGCACATGTGAACTCATAGTTGCACCATTCCACCGAATCGGTGCCATTTCTGTCCCTAGAAAATTATGTATAAATGCACATAAAAATACATTTCTTTATTATGCAGAATGTCCTGCACATTGAGCTGATTTCAAATTTAAGATATATAATTGTAAGGATGAATAAAAACTACCTAAAACACTGAAAAATAGCATGTTACCTGTCCCCACATTAACTTTATACTTAACTACCTAAAACACTAAAAAATAGCATGTGTTACCTGTCCCCACACTAACTTTATACTTAACTATGAAGTATTATTGTCATGGTCCTACCCGTGGGCTTCTCTCTTCAGGTAACATCTCCACTCAGCATTACCAGCCACGCCCACTCTCACTTCCTCTTATTAACTTTCAGTGACTGTTATTGGCTGTTGCCAATCACCTGCTTCCCCCTGTGTGTATTTAAGCTGCAGTTCTCCCAAGCCTCAGTGTCAGATTGTCTGCAACTTCCAGCGTGATATCCTGCTCTGTGTTCCTACTACTCTGACTCCTGACGATATTCTGTTCTGTCTGACTCTGTCTGCTCTCCAGCCCCGGTAACCTGATCTGCCTTCTGTCCTGTCGACTCTGCCTCTTGCCTGCCTCTCCTGTACCTTTGCCTGATCTTCAGCTTACTGAGGGACTACTGCTGGGAGACTGCCTGAAACCCAAGTGCTGTCAGCCTACAGCCACACCTCTCTGACAACGCCTGATCCTGTCTGATCTCAGAAGCTAAGCAGGGTCAGATGTCACCACCATGCTCCCACCAGCCATCCCTGCCTCTCAGTCCTCCTGCCACTGAACTTCACACACATTCTCCCAACTCCCTTTTCCCCTGTTATTATTAAACTGTGGTTTGAGTGCATTTGATCTCCTCTCCTGTCTGGTCCTTGACAGAACGATCTGACCAAGACATGGAGTCAGCGCCGGCTGCAGCGCACCGAAGGAGATGTCAGTCGGATGTCTGCTGACATTGCAGCCCTGATCCAGCTTGGTCATCAGCAACAACGACTGGACCAAGCACTCCAGCTGCTCACTGCCCTAGCACCCCCTGCTCCTCGTTGCATCAGCCCCTGTCATACCCGCCGCTGACTGGCCAGCTCCAGGAGGTGCTCCTACTGCACTCGATGCCCCGGAACCCAAGGTTGGCAGTCCGGAGTGTTTTGACAGTGACCCCTCCCAAGTTCGTGCTTTCCTGACCAGCTGCCAGTTGCTGTTCGACCTGCAGCCCAGAACCTTCGTGTCGGAGGCAGCGAAGGTGGCCTTCGTCATCACTCGTCTGACTGGCCGCGCCCGCCTGTGGGGGACTGCTGAGTATGAACGCCGGACACCGGCGTGTGCCTCCTTCTCCCTGTTTGCAGCGGAGATGATTAAGGTCTTTGACCTGGGCTCATCGGCGGTAGAGGCATCTGGAGGACTGATGAGTATTCGCCAAGGCAGACGAACAGTGGCTGACTACTCGATTGATTTCCGGACCTTGGCCCAGCGCAGCAAGTGGAACATGCAGGCGCTGGTGGACACCTTTCTGCACAGCCTGGCCGACTACATGAAGGACGAATTGGTCTCGTACGAACAACCATCGACACTCAATGAGGCCATCGCCCTGGCCGTCCACATTGACCGCCGGGTCCAGACCCGTTGACGAGAGAGGGCCCGCCAGACTCAGTCAGTCATCAGCGCACGGAGAAGCCCGAGCTCACCGGACATAGGAGGGGCCTGGCTGAACTCAATGATCATCCAATCCTCCACCAGCCAGAAACCTATGCTCCAAGTTTGCCTTCGTCTGTCGGATTCCACCCACACCCTGGCCGCCCTGGTTGACTCTGGCACCGAGGCTAACATCATGGACACTGAGCTTGCGTGCCAGTTGGGTCTGCAAAGCCATCGCTTATCCTCTCCCGTTCCAGCCAGGGCGCTGGATGGCCATCTCCTTGGCACCGTCACCCGCCTCACTACCCCTGTCCCAATGACTCTGTCAGGCAACCACCACGAAACCATCCAGTTTCACCTGCTCCGTTCCCCCGGCCAACCTCTCATCCTGGGCTATCCATGGCTCTGCCAGCACAGTCCTCACCTCGACTGGGCCACTGGAGCGATAAGAGAATGGGGCAAGGACTGCCACTGGACCTGCTTACGAGCCTCCACTCTAACCCATCGTACTCCACCTGCCAGCTCTGCCCCCGACCTCACTAATGTCCCAGTGTGTTATCACAGCCTTCGGGAGGTATTCAGCAAAGCCAAGGCCACTTCCTTGCCTCCTCACCGGCCCTATGACTGCGCCATTGATCTCCTCCCAGGCACTGCACCACCCAAGGGCCGTCTCTGCTCTCTGTCCGCCCCGGAAAGGAAGGCGATGGAGGCCTACATCAGTGACTCTCTGGCTGTCGGCCTCATCCGTCCATCCTCTTCTCCCGCCGGACCTGGGTTCTTCTTCGTGGGAAAGAAGGATGGATCCCTGCGCTCCTGCATCGATTACAGGGGTCTCTACGACATCACCGTCAAGAACCGATACCCTCTCCCACTGCTTACCTCCGCCTTCGAGCTGCTCCAGGGAGCCACGATCTTTACCAAACTCAATCTCCGGAATGCCTACCACCTAGTTCAGATAAGGGAGGGAGACGAGTGGAAGACCGCATTCAACACCCCCACCGGTCACTATGAATACCGGGTGATGCCGTTTGGCCTTACCAACGTGCCAGCGGTATTCCAGGCTCTGGTGAATGATGTCCTGCGAGATATGTTGAACAAGTTCATGTTCGTTTTCCTCGACGACATCCTGATCTTCTCAAAAACCCTGTCCAAACACACCCAGCATGTCCAGCAAGTGCTCCGTCGTCTCCTTGAAAACTCCCTCTTCGTCAAGGCAGAGAAGTGTGAGTTTCACACCAAGTCTGTGGTGTTCCTGGGGTACATCGTGGCAGAGGGGAGCATCCAGATGGATCCTGCCAAAGTCTCAGCAGTGACTTCATGGCCAGTACCAGACAGCAGGAAGAAGCTTCAGCAGTTCCTGGGCTTCGCTAATTTCTACAGGAAATTCATTCGTAATTACAGCACCATTGCGTCACCCCTCACCGCCTTGACCAGCACCAAACAGCCCTTCACCTGGACTCCGGCTGCCAACGAAGCCTTTGCCACCCTCAAGGCTCGGTTCACCACTGCTCCCGTCCTCCAGATGCCAGATGCAGAGCGGCAATTCATCGTTGAGGTGGATGCCTCGGATGTGGGAGTTGGGGCAGTGCTCTCACAGAGGTCAGCGGATGACAACAAACTCCACCCCTGTGCATTCTTCTCCCGCCGGCTATCGCCGGCCGAACACAATTACGACATAGGCAACCGGGAACTGCTGGCGGTCAAGCTCGCCCTGGAGGAATGGCGTCACTGGCTGGAGGGGTGCATAGTCCCATTCCTGGTCTGGACAGACCATAAGAATCTTGAATACATCCGCACCGCCAAACGACTCAACCCCAGACAGGCCCGCTGGGCTCTTTTTTTCACCAGATTCAATTTCACCCTTTCATACCGGCCCAGATCTCACAACACCAAGCCTGACGCACTCTCCCGCCAGTTCCAGAAGGATGATGCCTCCTCCAAGGATCCAGCTCCCATCCTACCTGACCCCTGTATCGTTGCTGCTCTGACCTGGGACATTGAAGAATGAGTGCGGGAAGCCCTCCGTGACCAACCCAGCCCCAGTGCATGCCCTGCAAGTCGCCTCTTTGTTCCTGAAGACCTGCGATCCCAGGTTATACAATGGGGACACGACTCCCGTCTAGCCTGCCACCCTGGTTCCACTCGCACCTACCACCTGCTCGCCCAATGGTTCTGGTGGCCGTCTATGAGCAGGGATGTGCGAGACTTCATTCGAGCCTGCCCTACCTGTAATCAGAATAAATCCTCCAGCCGGCCTCCTGCCGGTTTGCTCCAGCCTCTGCCCATGCCTACGCGACCCTGGTTCCACATTTCCCTGGATTTTGTTACGGTTCTGCCCCCTTCTAACGGGATGACTGTCATACTCACCATTGTGGACCGTTTTAGCAAGATGGCACACTTTGTTCCCCTCTCAAAACTACCATCGGCCAAAGAGACCGCCCAGATCGTCCTGCAGCAGGTCTTCCGCATCCATGGGCTGCCCAGGGACATCGTTTCGGACCGGGGGCCGCAATTCACCTCCTCTTTCGGGAAGGAATTCTGTCACCTGCTCGGGGCCACCGCCAGCCTCACCTCCGGATTCCGACCCCAGTCCAACGGCCAGTCTGAGTGGACTAACCAGGAGTTGGAGAAGGCACTTCGGTGCATGGCGTCACGCAACCCTAGGACCTGGTGTGAGCACCTGCTGTGGGTGGAATACTCTCACAACTCCCTCACCAGCTCAGCCACTGGACTGTCCCCATTCCACTGCGTGTATGGCTACCAACCACCCCTGTTCCCCAGCCAGGAGGGAGAGGTCACCTGCCCATCTGCCCTCACCTATGCACGCCGATGCCGCCACACCTGGTCTCAAGCCCGTGCTGCACTCCTCAAGTCAGTCACCAGCTACTCCATTGGAGCCAACTGGCAGAGGACGCCTGCGCCCACCTACCAGGTGGGGCAGAAGGTGTGGTTGTCAGCCAAGGACCTGCCCCTCCAGGTGGAGTCTCGTAAGCTGGCACCTCGGTTCGTTGGACCATTTCCGATCCAGAGGATAATCAGCCAGTCTGCTGTCCGGCTCCGACTGCCCAAGTCTATGAAAGTGCACCCCACCTTCCACATCTCAAAGATTAAGCCAGTGCACGAGAGCCCGCTGGTCCCAGCTGCACCTTCTCCTCGTCTCATCGATGGTGGCCCGGTCTACTCCGTCTGGCGACTGCTGAAGTCACGGCGCAGGGGCCTCCAATACCTGGTGGATTGGGAGGGCTATGGTCCTGAGGAGAGGATGTGGGTTCCTGCTGGGAGAATTTTAGACCGTACCCTCATCAGCACCTTTCATCGCCTGCATCCGGACCAGCTGGCCAACCGGAGGGGTCGACCAAGGGGTCCTTGTCGGAATGACGATGCGCCAACCGCTACTGTCCCCAAGTCCGATTCTGAACCAGATCCTGAGGCCTTGGACACTGACTGGTCAGAGGAGTTCTGACCCTCCACCGGTATTCCTCCTCCTCCTGCCCGTCTTGGTGGATCTGTGGCTAGGGACTTCTGGAGCCGTCCCTTGAGGGGGGGGTTCTGTCATGGTCCTACCTGTGGGCTTCTCTCTTCAGGTAACATCTCCACTCAGCAAGCTGCAGTTCTCCCAAGCCTCAGTGTCAGATCGTCTGCAACTTCCAGCATGATATCCTGCTCTGTGTTCCTACTACTCTGACTCCTGACGATATTCTGTTCCGTCTGACTCTGTCTGCTCTCCAGCCCCAGTAACCTGATCTGCCTTCTGTCCTGTCGACTCTGCCTCTTGCCTGCCTCTCCTGTACCTTTGCCTGATCTCCAGCTTGCTGAGGGACTACTGCTGGGAGACTGCCTGAAACCCAAGTGCTGTCAGCCTATGGCCACACCTCTCTGACAATGCCTGATCCTGTCTGATCTCAGAAGCTAAGTAGGGTCAGGCCTGGTCAGTACTTGGATGGGAGACCTCAGATGTTACCCCCATGCTCCCACCAGCCATCCCTACCTCTCAGTCCTCCTGCCACTGAACTTCACACACACATACTCCCTTTTCCCCTGTTATTATTAAACTGTGGTTTGAGTGCATTTGATCTCCTCTCCTGTCTGGTCCTTGACAATTATGATTGATTAAAATCCTTCAGAAACAGTATTTCTTTTGCACTGTTGTGTGACTCCATATCCTATCCATGGTTTAAATATATTTTTTTCATAAGAAATCCACAATATCTTAGTTAAAATACACATTTTAGTCGTGTCCCTGGGTTTTCACTCAGTCCTGTTACCCAAACATATTACCCCATCTGACAAATTTGGAACATTCCATAAATCACATGCTCAACAGGAAGTTACATCAGTTGTGTCTTCTGAAGGCCATGGGAAGACCAAAAGTTAGTTCTCTCATTTACTTTTCTGTATATTTGATTTTTTTTTAACTTTGACTGATAAGGTCAATGTCAACATATTGTCCTGTTACTTAAATTATTTCTTAGATATTTGTTTATTTTAAAAGTACAGATTTTTGGTAAATCATTAGAATGTGCTAAGTGTGGTCATGCTATTAGCGATGATGCCATGTGGCTTAATTCCATGTATTAGCTAATCCTAAGCTAAAAACTCAGTCCTGTTACTTTCAGAGTTTTGGTAACAGGACTGAAAAATGCAGCCATCTTTGACTTCCAAACCTTGTAACGTAGCCTGAGGTTGACCAATACACATTTTGAATAGTTAAATATGTGTTATTATAATCAGTGTTGAAAAGATATAACAAATTAAGTTTAATTTGGGAGTGGTACAACAAGCAAATGGCACCCATTTGGTGGAATGTCCCAGTTGTCTGCCTAATGCATCTTTCAAGTGTGGTTTCCCTGAATGCACATTGCCTTGCTCTTCATCTTCACTGTCCAGCATTTCATCCCTGTCAAGCTCTTCAGAACCATCAACACCATGTACTTCACACAGCTTAAGACAGTCAACAAATCCAGTAAGTGGCATGAAACCTTTGAAGTCCCATGGGATAAAATGCCAGAGGAAGTGCAGTCAGCCATTGCCAACAGCAAAAGACCTGCTCCTGACAAGTGACGCCAGATGATACGAATTCTTCTTGATGAAATGAGAAGGTATGAGGTTAACCCCACGTGCAGCCAATGTCTTGTCATCTGCCAAAACATTGTTAAGCAGTACCCCAGTAGTTTTGCTGATATGACAACAGGAGGTGTCATCGTTGCTGGAGGTTTTATGTCACTCCTTTCTCAAGTGAAAACGTGAATTGAGAACATAAACCGTGCAGGGACATTGAAACGACTCCGAACATCAAGACGGTCTGGACAACTACAGAGGCCAGCTGATTCTTACGGATGCACACGATTTCAGCCGGACCCTCCACCTGAAGAAACCAATGAGACAGTGGAGCAGAAGCGGCAACAATTGGCGAACAGGCAGGAAGGTATTCAAGGTAGTGAGAGGGCAGAAGTGATAAATCTCATGAAAACATTGTCTTCAGCGTAACCACATCAATCAGACTCCAGCACCTTCCATTGAAGATTTAAGAATCCAGTGGCCCTATCTTTTTACCCCAAGGGGTCTCTACTGTCACTTTGAGTTACTTACTGACATCAGTGTTCTACGTGCCTTGGAGCTATCCATTGAAGAATGTGGACAAGGAATGGAGAAGTATTTAAGGATAAAACTGAAGAACAAAGTTGTACAGTCTGAAGATAGGGAAGTGACTCTTTGCATCATCCAGTTACTGATGGCCTACTTTGATGAGAGAACAGATAGTGTAGGCTCATTTGTCATGAAATAAAAATTTGTGTTGTTTTTTTTTTTGGTAAAAGCAAAAACTCACCTGATTCTGTTAGAATATGATATAAACATAAGAAAAAAATAGGGTGCCATTTTTTTTCGCCCTGAAATCCAAGATGGCTGCCATGATATAAAAACGGCATAAATTAGACATTACGATTGATATAAATCTGGTTCCAATATTTTTTTCAGCATCTATTACTTATAAAACTAACTTTAAATAGAGATTTCCACATGGATAACAACTTCCCTGTGATTACTAATCTTTTCATTTTGTGTTTCAGACAGACTGCCATCTTGAATTAAACACGGCGGCCCCATAATTGATGTTTGAATGCAGTCGCTGGACGCAGTTTTTCCGCATTAGCTTAAGGTTTAAACATTTGGTGTATATGTGTATACAAAGATGTATTTTCTTTGTATTTGCAGGAATCAATTACCCACAGCAACCATAACGTAGCTTAGAGTCCATATATTAACCAACATGGCAGAGTCTTCATCTAACAAGAAGTCAAAAACTGTGGACTTTGAACTTTACTTCATTTGTCAGCTGAGGAGCAAACAAACAGATTATACAAACTATGTGCTTCACCCTTCTTTGCTTTCAGTAGAGAAACTAATTGCATCAACTGATGTTCGATGTTCATACGGGGAAACAGAGTTCTCTGCATTAAAGGATCGCATAAGTGGTTCGTCTGCCGATGAACTGCTACAGAAAAGTGTTTCCTACCACAAGACATGTTACAAGGATCTCATAAACAAAACACACGTTGAATGAGCAAAAAGGAGATATGAGAAGGGACAAGCAACAGGCAGTGTCAGTGACGTAAAACAGAAGAAAAAAGGACGACCATCAAAATCCACTTCTACCTGTACTTCTACGTCACTGCCTATATGTACCAGACGTCAGACGTTCGACAAGGAGATGTGTGTCATTTGCCAAGAAGAGAGAGCAGACAACTTGCATGATGTCTCAACTGAAAACATGGGCGCTCAGCTCAAGGCAATTGGCCAACAGACAACAAATGAACAGTTGAAAGTCAGACTGAGCAATGTTGTTGCATCATCAGATCTTTTAACAGCAGTTGCAGAGGACATGAAGTATCACCTGCTGTGCTTAAGCCATGCAAAACGAGACATAGAAAAGGCGAAGAGACAACTCCCCAAAGATGATATTAAGTTTGCACAGTTAGTGTCTGATGTAGAGATTCTCGAAATGGTGGAAACAGAAATTAACAACTCAATGCATGAATCTGTTTTGAATATGAACGACATTGAAAAATCTTATGTCAAGTCAAGTCAAGTTTATTTGTATAGCGCTTTTTACAATAAACATTGTCGCAAAGCAGCTTTACAGAATTTGAATTATGTGTGTTTGCTGGAAGCAAACTGGTTTACTTTACCATCAATCTGCTAAAACTACATCTATATACCATGTGACTTTTTGCATTTTTTTCGTTCATAAAATGACTGAACAATAACTAACATGGTTTCACTATAGTTATATAGATTTGTTTATTGACTTGTTCATATAATGTGTACCACGTGACCAATACATTACTTTAATCAAACAGATAAGGTCTTTGAACATTTATTTCCAATATCATTGTATGGACTACGGTGTCGAAATAAGTAGAATTTAGTGTAAACGGTAGCCATTTTGGACGCCATCTTGAAATTAGGCATGTAAATCACAACTTTAGCCTAAATTTGATGATTCCATTGGTTTTCTTGTGTCAGAAAACCTATGTTTAGATACTTTGTTTGTAATTATATCATGTGTACTAGCGAAGATATTGAATTATTGCTAAACGGCGGCTATTTTGGCTGCCATCTTGGATTTCGGACCCTTAGAATGTGAAGAAAAAATGGCACCCTAATTTTTTTTAAAACTTATGATATCTTCTTTCAGAATCAAATGAGTTTTTGCTTTTACCAAAAAAATTACACGAAATTACAAATGAGCCTACACTAAGAGGGACTGATTACTCTTTGCTGTTGTAAGTTTTGTTTAGCATTATTTATTGTGTCTACTATGACTGTACATGCAATTCCATTCTTAATTTGGATACTGCTGTCCATGTTCTACAGATGTCTGCCACTGCAGCCGATGTTGAGCGCACCCTGACCCTCCCAACCAGTCCATGACTGATTCTACTGGGTAAGTGTCATAAAAGCATAACATGGAGTATAGAACAAAGTCAGTTTGTCTTTGTGTCTCCATCTGTCTAATTTCTCTTTCTGTATCTGTCTCCTAAACTTAAGTTTTATTGTGGTCTGTCATGGATATAGTTCTCTCATTCTTTTTCCTATCGCAAGTTGTGGAAACTAATGATTTGCAACAAGATAATTTATGATACTTGATATAAATACAGTAAAAAATGTGTGGATAGGTGTTGCACACTTGAACAGAGACTCAGTGTAACTCTTTATGTTCTGTCTTTAGTGTGTTATTCTGCAAAATACACAGACGTTGCAGTGAATACATCGAACACATTTCTGTCCAGCTTTCCTCTTAGCACTACAGTTCAATATGTGTGTGTATTGATCTAAAACACCAGTTAAACAATGCCACACAAACACAAGTTGAACAAAACCTTACTGTTAAAGCAATATTTAAGGGGTGGCTTTTTCTGTGAATGTCTTATCCTCATACAGGGCTCTTGTACCCATATTTGTTTTTCATAACTGTTGTCTGCATCAGTTGCTGGTGATGGAGTCACATCGGGCCATTGGATGATCAGCATCGAAAGCCAGGTCAAATGTGAAGGCATCCAACAAACCTTCATCACAGGGCTTGCTGCAGTTTTCGCCACCTACTATGTGTTCAACCTGCAATACCAAGAAGAAGCTGCAAGGACACTGGAGTTTGTTCAAAGGTAAATTTCTGCCAGAAATATTGTTTGAGTATGTTACCCCTCTTCCCAGCTCTGTTCAGAAATACTGAATGGTCATTTATTATAAGCCATGCTGGTATATTAACTTTTATAGTTGTTGCACCTATCTCCTGCATATCAAAGCATAGCCTGCTTCCTTTTGGCACCCATCTTAAGGAATGGGACTGTTCAGACTGGCCATGTAACTCTGTGTGGTGCTCTCATTGTGCAGTGTGTCCTTCTCTAACTGCTCTTCTTAAGTTGACAATAGACCCCATGGTTGAGGAGCCTGAAATACATTCTTCAAAAAGTATCTATATGTTGAACTTTGCCAAAGATAAAATTTCCCAAAGATAACAATGTTTCCTAACGCTGCCCTCAAATCAAAGTTTATAATAATGGCAACAGCTGATCTGTTGTAATCCTGAATGTTTTGTTTCTCATATAGTTTATCAAAATGAGAATTCTCGCAATTATGAAACAGGGGGGTCATTATCATAAAAAGACATCTTAAATTTTTATTCAATTAATGTGATAGTTTTCCATATTAAATGCAAAATATCTTTACTTACCACACCTAATATCTGATATACTTTCTCTATTACATTTTACATTGGGATTAATCCTGAGAGGGGAAGAAAGACCAGTCAGGGGAAGGTGGTGTCAAAGAAGACAGGAAAGCTGGTCCACAAAAAAGCAACAACAGTGAATCCCCATGTGGCCACTCTACTAAAAAATTTGATGGACTTTGAGTGGAGCTTTATTTAGCCAGTATAGTTCAGTCCATCTGTCTCAGATGTCCAGGTTCATTTTTGGACCCACCATTGTTGAGAGCCTCTTTGATAATGTTTAATTGTTATTGTTAATGGAATGTGTGTAATTAAGTTAGCTTTTACTTAGTTTTCTTAGCTGCTATGCAATTGATGCAGTGACTTTAACCCAACTGTTGTCTTTAGGTGAAGGGAGAAGAGGAGGGGGAAAAAAACTAGCAATAAAGTTAAATGAAGTTGAACTGGCTGATAATTTGTACTCTATACTTTGCAAACAGTCAAACCAGACCTGGTCAGTTTTGACCCGGGGAGGAAAATACAAAGTTTAATAAATGCCTAATGTTGTAAGGCCATCTCTTGTCTGAGCCATTTCTGTGGTAGCTATTTTCATTTATTAATAATTCATTATTATTATTATTATTATTATTATTATTATTATTATTATTTCAGGGGTTTTCATTTTTAAATGTACAACCTTTAAAATCATTCATTTATATCACTGTGAAGATCACATTCTACAGTATTTAATATAGTTTTACAGTAATAAGTTGTTAATGGAGAGTACTGTAGGAACTGAAAACAGTATAATAGCAACCAAAAAGCTGACAGTATAATACTGTAATGTTTATTTTCCATACAGTACTGTAATATTTTTACAGTAATAAACTGTAGATCACAGGTACACTGTAGAATAACGGTTTCAAGCTGGCAACTGTAGCTGCCAGTAGTTTACTGTAATTTAACAAGAAAATTTGTTACAGTGTAGTTCTGGTTAACTCCAGTGGGTTCCTGTGAACTGCAGATTTTCTCTGAGTGAACTCAATGATTCAGAAAAAAAAAATCATTTTTTGGAGAATGATGCAATTTCCTTCTGTATTCTATGAATATTTGTAGGACTGAAGTGGTTTTGTCTAGTTTCCATGGTTTGTGAAGGCAATAATTTTCAGAGTAAAAACCATAATTGAATACATTTTCTTTTTGAGAGTTATGAATGTAGAATTTTCAAAAGTCTTTTGGTTAAAAGATTCCCATCAGTCTGGCGACTCCACCATTGCAGATGCTCTAGAGAACATGCAGCCTTCAAAAAACACATGAGCACCAAGCTGCAGGTGTAAAACATGACTGAATAGGAGACTGATGCATGTGTTACTTTACAAGCTGAGCCCACTTGTAACTCCAGCGGGTTCCTGTATGCTTTTCATTTGCAGTGTATAATAATTAATACATGTTTGGTATGTAGTCTGTGAATTTGTTGATGCTCATAATTACAAACTCCTGTTCAGGAGCCACTGTTTGGATTCAACTTAATGACTATACTGCATGTACAAATTTACGCTGTTCAATTAAAGGCAGTGAAGCACACATTGCTGAAATCTGCACTTATTTGTAGCAGTAATGCATCTGTCCAAATAAAAGTCTGTACTTGAATACCAAGTAGTATAGTATGGCATTGGTGGTTACACACAACTTCAGTATCCTGTTCAGTGCAGCCGGACAGACATTTTGACGCAGCTGCTGGCAATGTTTCATTCTTGACAGAGTCGACTCTTTGAACAGATTCTTTTAGGTGAACCTTAGGAGTCAACTCTCTTATCTGAAGAGCAGTTTCATCCAGTGAATGCTATACATATACTATTGCATCTCAAACAATTAGAATATTGTGATTTCTTTTTGTAATTTAATTCAAAAAAGTAAACTTTCATATATCCTATATCCATTGCCCGTAAAGTGAAATTTCGAGCCTTTTTTGTTTTAATTTTGGTGATTATGGCTTACCGCTCATGAATATCAGAAATCCATTGTCTCAAATTATTAGAATATTTCCTAAGATCAATCAAAAAAGGATTTACAATACAGAAATGTCCAACTTTTGAAAAATATGTTCATTTATACACTCAATACTTGGTTGAGGCTCCTTCACTGCATCAGTGCAGTGTGGCATGGAGGCGATTAGCCTGTGGCACTGCTGAGGTGTTATTGAAGCCCAGGTTGCTTTGATGATAGCCTTCAGCTTGTCTGTATTTTTGGGTCGGGTGTTTCTCATCTTCCTCTTGACAATACTCCATAGATTCTCTATGGGGTTCAGTTTGGGTGAGTTGGCTGGCCAATTAGGCACAGTAATATCATGGTCAGCAAACCATTTGGTAGTAGTTTTGACACTGTGGGCAATTGTTAAGTCCTGCTGGAAAAGGAAATCAGCATCTCCATAAAGCTTGTCAGCAGATGGAAGCATGAAGTGCTCCAAAATCTCCTAGTAGATGGCTGTGTTGACTTTGGACTTGATAAAACACAGTGGCCCAACACCAGCAGATGATGTGGCACCCCAAATCATCACAGACTGCAGAAACTTCACACTGGACTTCAAACACCTTGCATTCTGTGCCTCTCCACTCTTCCTCCAGACTCTCGGACCTTGATTTTCAAATGAAATGCAAAATTTACTTTCATCTGAAAAGAGGACTTTGGATCACTGAGCAACAGTCCAGTTCTTTCTTTCCTTAGCCCAGGTAAGATGCTTCTGAGGTTGTCTCTGGTTCAGGAGTGACTTGATATTAGGTGAATGTAACAGTTGTAGCCCCTTTCCCAAAGATGTCTGTGTATGGTGGCTCTTGATGCACTGACACCAGCCTCAGGCCACTCTTTGTGAAGCCCTCCCAAGTTCTTGAATCGACTTTTCTTGACAATCCTCTGAAGGCTGTGGTCATCCCTGTTGCTTGTGCACCTTTTCCAGCCAGCCTTTTCAGCAGTGACCTTCTGTGGTTTACCCTCCTTGTGAAGGTATTGATGATCATCTTCTGGACAACTGTCAAGTCAGCAGTCTTCCCCATGATTGTGGGGAAGACTGCTTGTGGTTGTATGTACTGAACTAGACCACGAGATACACTATTTATATTGTTTTACTCAAACTTATATTGTGAAAATATTGTGAAAAAGTTCAATATTTTCCATCAGTTATTTAAGAAAGTGAAAGTTATATATTATAGACTCATTACACATAAACTAAAATGTTTCAAGCATTTTTTCTATTTTAATTTTAATCCGTATGGCATACAGTACAAAAACATTCAAAAAAAATCTCAAAATATTAGAATATTTCATTTCGAGTTTGAGTAAAACAGTATGAACACAGTGTATCTCTCAGTCTAGTTCAGTACACACAACCACAATCATGGGGAAGACTGCTGACTTGACTGTTGTCCAGAAGATGATCACTGATGCCCTCCACAAGGAGGGTAAGCCACAAAAGGTCATTGCTGAAAAGGGTGGCTGGAAAAGGTGCACAAGCAACAGGGATGGCCGTAGTCTTGAGAGGATTGTCAAGAAAAGTTGTTTCAAGAACTTGGGAGAGCTTCACAAGGAGTGGACTGAGGCTGGTGTCAGTGTATCAAGACCCATCACGAACAGACATCTTCAAGAAAGGGGATACAACTTTCGCATTCCTAATATCAAGCTACTCCTGAGCCAGAGACAATGTCAGAAGTGTCTTATCAGGGCTAAGGAGAGAAAGAAATGGACTGTTGCTCAGTGGTCCAAAGTCCTCTTTTCAGATGAAAATGCTTTTTGCATTTAATTTGGAAATCACGGTTCTAGAGTCTGGAGGAACTCCAGACTTATGAGAGGCACAGAATCCAAGGTGTTTGAAGCCCAGTGTGAAGTTTCCACAGTCTGTGATGATTTGGGGTGCCATGTCATTTGCTGGTGTTGGTCCACTGTATTTTATCAAGTCCAAAGTCAACACAGCCATCTACCAGGAGATTTTAGAGCACTTCATGCTTCCATCTGCTGACGAGCTTTTTGGAGATGCTGATTTCCTTTTCCAGCAGGACTTAGCACCTACCCACAGTGCCAAAACTACTACCAAATGGTTTGCTGGCCATGATATTACTGTGTTTGATTGGCCAGCCAACTTGCCTGACCTGAACCCCATAGAGAATCTATGGGGTATTGTCAAGAGGAAGATGAGAAACACCCAACTCAAAAATACAGATACGCTGAAGGCCACCATCAAAGCAACCTGGGCTTCAATAACACCTCAACAGTGCCACAGACTGATCACCTCCATGCCACACCGCATTGATACAGTACAGTAATTCATGGTAAAGGAGCCCCAAACAAGTATCGAGTGTATAAATGAATATACTTTTCAGAAGTTGGACATTTCTGTATTGTAAATCCTTTTTTTGATTGATCTTAGGGAATATTCTAATAATTTGAGGTACTGGATTTCTGATTTTCATGAGCTATAAGCTATAATCAAAATGAAAACAAAAAAGGCTTTAAATATTTCACTTTACATGTAATGAATATAGAATATATGAAAGTTTACCGTTTTGAATTAAATTATGAAAAAAGGAACTTTTTCATGGTATTCTAATTTTTTGAGATGCACTAGTAATGTTAGTTGGGGGAGGGCCAATTATAAGCCAGTTAGTTTCCTCCCCTCCCCCAGCACGTACTTTGTACCTTTACTTGTATTGTGGTTTTGTTTTTTTTGGTTTTTTACCATGCGCGACTAAAAAAAAAAAACCTAATTGTTTTAGTGTCATTTATTTGGGACACAACGATTTACAGACAGTTCTATTGAGGTATATCCTATGAAGTGGAATGGAGAGGTGAAAAAAGGAATGTAATCACAAACACGATAATTTAATAGTGCAATATGTAACACAATGATTTTACATTTATTTTAATAGATTTTGCAAGAAAGACAATGCAAAGATTAATATATTGTTAATCAGAACGTAGAATGAATTGAAGCGACAGATGCATGACCAGACGGCACTTGGATGAAACGCACCTTTGGGAGTCGAATGACTCGGTGCGCTGAATCGATTTGCCTTGACACGCTTCTCGTCGAGCCAAGTCTCGCAGAAAACATCGCGAGATTGGTGTCTCTTGGCAACAGTACATTACACAGCTTACATGGAGAAGTCTGAGCGACAAAAGGTAACATTACTGCAAATTCATATCAGGTTTTATATATTGAGCTGCTCTATGGTGTATGGAGTTAATATTATTTATTTTTGAATTTTATTTGAACGTGTTTAGCCGACTAACTCAGCAGGGTTTTTGTTTTTTTTGCACACAATTAAGTTAGCTATCAGTGTTGGCTAATTGTTTTTAGCTAGGTTAGATCACTGAACACAGAGCTGATATATGGTGCTCTACGGGAGCAATAACGAATGCCTTCAGTATCACGAAGCAGAGATTTACTGACACGCATTAATGTCTGTATTTACACGGAACTAATACGGCACTAATGCGTAACGTTAGAGCAGTAAATAACCACAAGCCTTACAAGTTCAATATATTTGTATATTTTAGATTCTTCTTAGTTTTTATTCTGTTTATATAACTAGACTACTTTTTTAAATATGATTCATTTATCTTAACTGTTCAAGCACCAACCACCAAAGCAAATGCCTGGTATGTGAAAATGGACTTGGCAATAAACTCGGTTCTGATTCTGATTCTGCTTAGTTCACATCCAAGCCCATTTCAGCCACCATTAAGATCTCATAATATATGTCTGGCATGCTTGAACTGGGACAGACTGGTCTGATTGCTACTTGTTTTGGTTAGTTACATCCTTGAGATTCATCTTCGCTCCCACATTCTGCTCTCCACTTAATGAAGCTTATGTTGACCACTAATGCCTTTATTCTTTTCATCAGACTATGATCCTGACGGGTGATGTAATGGGACATATTGTCTCTCTTCTTTCATACAGTAGTGTGGTCTAAACCAGTGACATAATGGTTCATCATCTATTTACGTTATACTTGGACAACTTGGCTTTGTCAATTAAATCATCAACATCATCATCATTCAGTCACATAGCTACAATACACTCTTGAATGTGGATATATACTCATGTTTGTCCTACAATAAACCGAGAAACATCTCTGAACAGGGGGCGGCACGGTGGTGTAGTGGTTAGCGCTGTCGCCTCACAGCAAGAACGTCCGGGTTCGAGCCCCGTGGCCGGCGAGGGCCTTTCTGTGCGGAGTTTGCATGTTCTCCCCATGTCCGCGTGGGTTTCCTCCAGGTGCTCCGGTTTCCCCCACAGTCCAAAGACATGCAGGTTAGGTTAACTGGTGACTCTAAATTGACCGTAGGTGTGAATGTGAGTGTGAATGGTTGTCTGTGTCTATGTGTCAGCCCTGTGATGACCTGGCGACTTGTCCAGGGTGTACCCTGCCTTTCGCCCGTAGTCAGCTGGGATAGGCTCCAGCTTGCCTGCAACCCTGTAGAACAGGATAAAGCGGCTAGAGATAATGAGATGAGATCTCTGAACAGCTGTGTCTGGGTCAGTGCCTGTTTGCTCCCGGATCGATCCGTGAGGCAGAATCTCTTAGGTGGCAGAGGTCTACATTCCTAGATCATACTTTGTCAATTCAACTGCCTTCGCTACAGACAGATCAAAACCTAACACTTACTATTTCATAATTATAACTTAAGTTCTCATGATAATGACTTACTATCTCAAAATTATAATGTATCTCATCTGTATGAGTTATGTTCTCGATCTCATAATAATTAAGTTATTCCATGAAATCGAGTCATACATGAGCTGATAGCTGAGTTGACTATAAGCCGTGTACGATGAGATTGATTGGAGTAATTCTTTTATTCTATCCACATTCACTGGTTTTTGAGAAACAGAGCATTTGTATTTTTTTGCAAATTCGATAAATAAAAACTTTATACAAAACATCTGACAAAATCATTTCCACTTAGAATGTAAACAAACCGGTGAAATAGCAATTTGTGAAAAATGTTATAACAGTAATTCTTGAAAAAAAACATTCTTACCATGAAATACTTTTATTCCATATTTTGTTTCTTTTTTGTGTGTTTTTTGGGGTTTTGTTTTCGAGTTGAGTTTTTATTTCGTCCTCAGTTGGTTCAGCAACACGCTCTGCCATTTTGTTTTTCTCTACTCACGGTATATGAGCTGATAGCCTTGGTGTAGAGTAGCCAATCAGAGCTCATATCCAGTGAATGTGGATAGAACAATACTTGCTATCTCATATTTATGACTTAAGTTATCATAATAATGACTTAATAATTAAATATCAAGTCATACCTTTGAGAAAATATTCTCATTATTATGAAATAGTAATTCAAAATTATGACATCTTGTAATTATGAGATACGCTGTCATTATTATGACAGACTACATATATGTATGTGACCTTAATTTCTTCCGTATACTTCAGTGTGACATCTAAAAACTTGTTTTCAGACTCAGCTCATTGCCAACCAGCCATACGACGAAACTCTGGACATCAACGACTCAGAAGAGGTGGCCAGTTTGTACACACCTACTCCACGGCAAGCAGGTCATCAGAGACTTTTAATGCTGTACTGTTCAAAACCTTTCTGTCACTAATAAATGACAATATGTTATGATTTCAGGCTTTAGGAACACAAGCCGACAGCAGCTGAATAACATGGCCAATAGTGGCAGTGATGAGTTTGAAGATGGTGCCAAGGTAAATGAGTCTGCTATAAGCTGTAGGAGATGCACATTAAAAACAATTTCAGTATGATACCAGCATCAGAGTATGAGTGTCATCTGATACTGATTCGAAACTGACATAAGTTTTGTACCCAAGTAGACTCAAGCGAAAAGTAGTTTCTTATGTGTCACGTGTTCTCTTGTTTGACCTGTTGGCGAACACTGCACACATTTATGGCATAAAACGTTTTAGGCTTGTATCGATGCTGTACAAATACTTATTATCAGAACATGCCTAGATTATAAGCATTGTGAATCGAGAAAATAAATTTACTTTGTATTCATGCTGGAATTTTACAGCAAAAAACGAAAGGTCCACCTGCTAGTCCACGTGAAGCAACTGAAAATAATGATGAAGAGGACGATGATGATGATGACGACGATGATGATGATGATTCTGATGAAACAGAGTCAGATGACGATGATGAGGAGCCAGGTTCAGCTCCAGAAGGGTAGGAACAGTTATGGAAACACCATAACCCAATAACCCCTTGTCTATCATCAGTAGAGCTAGCTGTACTTTGATTTTTGCACAAAAGCTTCACAATACAATAGTTTTGCACATTGTGGAGAAATATATGTGGAGTTTCATCACAAACATTCAGGCCAACTACAGGCTTTGAAAATGTTGAAGTTTAGAGGTATATTAATATCCTGCACCTTTTCCAGATCTTCTGGACAGGATTTTCTTGAGTAATCCACAGACCTTCTCCTATTTGGAAAGTTCTATGCATAAAAATGACAGATAATACAGATGAATAAGATGAAATCCAACAGCTCTCGCTCACTGTTTGCCCTGTTAGCTGGAGAATTAAATTTCTTAGGAGACTGCCAGTGTCACATCTTGGAAACAAAAACAAGTTAGGTCCATATTTGGACACTGACACAAATTTTGGTTTTTTTTTTTACCTGTTTACTGAAACATATTCAAGTTATAGTTATATAATGGACATAAAGTCTAGACTTCAGCTTTCATTTGAGGGTATCTACATTAAAATTGGATGAAGGGTTTAGGAGTTTCAGCTCCTTAACCTGTGCCACCCCGTTTTTAAAGGGACCAAAAGTAATTGGACAATTGACTCAAAGGGTATTTCATGGGCAGGTGTCTCAACCTCAACTCAACTTTATTTATATAGCACTTTAAAACAACCATAGTTGAAAACAAAGTGCTGTACATAAAGACATAAAACAATTAAAAGCAATGAAATAAGTAAAACAGACAGTAGAACAGTTATTTCGTTGTTTTTAAAACCAATTAGAAATAATAAAACAATAAATAAAAGCAAACCATAAAACACTAAAACAAGAGCAGAGTCTCATGCAGACTTAAAGGCCAAGGAGTAAAAATGAGTTTTAAGACTGGTTTTAGGTGTGGGCAATTCCTTCGTTATGTCATTCTCAATTAAGCAGATAAAAGGCCTGGAGTTGATTTGAGGTGTGGTGCTTGCATTTGGAAGATTTTGCTGTGAAGAAAACATGCGGTCAAAGGAGCTCTCCATGCAGGTGAAACAAGCCATCCTTAAGCTGCGAAAACAGAAAAAAACCCATCTGAGAAATTGCTACAATATTAGGAGTGGCAAAATCTACAGTTTGGTACATCCTGAGAAAGAAAGAAAGCACTGGTGAACTCATCAATGCAAAAAGACCTGGACGCCCACAAAAGACAACAGTGGTGGATGATCGCAGAATAATTTCCATAGTGAAGAGAAACCCTTTCACAGCAGCCAACCAAGTGAACAACACTCTCCAGGAGGTAGGCGTTTCAATATCCAAATCTACCATAAAGAGAAGACTGTATGAAAGTAAATACAGAGGGTTCACTGCACAGTGCAAGCCACTCATAAGCCTCAAGAATAAAAAGGCTAGATTGGACTTTGCTAAAAAAGCATCTAAAAAAGCCAGCACAGTTCTGGAAGAACATTCTTTGGACAGATGAAACCAAGATCAACCTCTACCAGAATGATGGAAAGAAAAAAGTATGGCGAAGGCGTGGTACAGCTCATGATCCAAAGCATACCACATCATCTGTAAAACACGGCAGAGGCATTGTGATGGCTTGGGCATGCGTGGTTGCCAGTGGCACTGGGTCATTAGTGTTTATTGATGATGTAACACAGGATAGAAGCAGCCAGATGAATTCTGAGGTATTCAGAGACATACTGTGTGTTCAAATCCAGCCAAATGCAGCCAAACTGATTGGTCGGCGTTTCATAATACAGATGGACAATGACCCAAAACATAAAGCCAAAGCAACCCAGGAGCAAAGAAGTGGAATATTCTTGAATGGCCAAGTCAGTCACCTGATCTCAACCCAATTGAGCATGCATTTCACTTGTTAAAGACTAAACTTCAGACAGAAAGGCCCACAAACAGACAGCAACTGAAAACCGCTGCAGTAAAGGCCTGGCAGAGCATTAAAAAGGAGGAAACACAGCGTCTGGTGATGTCCATGAGTTCAAGACTTCAGGCAGTCATTGCCAGCAAAGGGTTTTCAACCAAGTATTAGAAATGAACATTTTATTTACAATTATTTAATTTGTCCAATTACTTTTGAGCCCCTGAAATGAAGGAATTGTGTTTAAAAAATGCTTTAGTTCCTCACATTTTTATGCAATCATTTTGTTCAACCCACTGAATTAAAGCTGAAAGTCTGAACTTCAACTGCATCTGAATTTTGTTCAAAATTCATTGTGGTAATGTACAGAACCAAAATTAGAAAAATGTTGTCTCTGTCCAAATATTTATGGACCTAACTGTATGATTACTATCTGCTTAATTGACCTTTCCTTAACAAAAACAAATAGCTATATAACAAACGGTTTCTTTTATGATGAATATTATATATAGTGGATTTGGAAAGTATTCAGACCCCTTTAGAGTTTTCATGCTTTTACTGTCGTATAGATTTAATTTAAAATGGAGAATTTCTTTTTGGCCGTCAATCTAAAAACAATCCATAATGTCAGCAAGTGAGAAATTTTTAGAAATTAAAAAAAAAAAGTATCAAAAGCTGAACTCTCTCCTTTAGATAAGTATTCAGTACTTTTGTCGAAGCAATTAAAGCTTCAGCTCTTCTTGGGTAAGTCTGTTCAAGCTTTGCACGCCTGGATTTCTGAATACTTTCCGAACCCACTGAACTAAACCTCATTACATGCTAATGCATGTCGTGATCTTTGTGTGTGGGTCTGTCTACCAACAGAACATATGACCCGGCAGATTATGATCATCTTCGTGTCACATCAGATATCAAAGAACTTTTCCAGTACATCACACGGTAAGCTGCTCCTTACCAGTTCCTACACAGTCCCACACAAACCACAGACACTCTCACTTCAGACTGAGAGCTTGAATTCTTGGAACATTACTTAAAAATGGAAATACATGTTCACACATTTTACTCTGATGTAACGTGAAAATGAACCATTATAAATGCTCTCCCTTTCAGATACACACCACAGACAATTGAATTGGACCATAAGCTGAAGCCTTTTATTCCTGACTTCATTCCAGCAGTAGGCGACATTGATGCTTTCCTTAAAGTGAGTATAATAATAATAATAATAATAATAATAATAATAATGTTTTTCCAATCTTATTTTAAAAAATCATATATATTTTTTAAGAATGACAACCCTGGGAATCACAGCTTTAAAGCAAGGCAGCCTTTCAATTTCATAAAATCAGTGAAATTTAGTTCACTTTGAAATTTGGTCATTGTGATGTATGTTTATTTCTGTAATATCTCATAAACTATCAGGGAAATGGCTGGGAAGTTATTTCATTTGAGGGGCTTCCCTAGCAAATAATGTGCATGAAATTGCTTGCTTTGTGCAGTCAAGCAGACAGATGAAGTCCGTGTGCGCATGCACAGGTTTACCTTTGACCGTGCACTGACCATTACATCATTCTGTCGCTAAATGAACAGCTGATCACACCGAGGTGCTCGCTGACCGCCGATATTTATTAGTTTGGTCCTGTGTTTTTTTTCCTTTGCAACATAGTGTCTTTTTTTCTCGCTTTCTGTTACTGTCGTCGGTCTTTCATGTTTCATTCACACACACATCCTCCATTTTTCTCTCCTATTTCAAATTTGTATCCCACAATGCCTTGCGTGAACGGGGAAAGCCCACCACATGATGCATGACATAGTATCTTGAATTGGGTCATGTTGAAGCAGGTAATAATAGCAGAGAATTTAGGGCCATGTGGCTCTAAATTCATTAATTGTTCTATTAGAAGAAAAACTAATAAAATTGGAAGTCTGTTATTGAATTCAGCAGATTTTGGTCCACTAAACAAAAATAATTGGGTGTTGGGGAAAATTCTTTTGATGACCTACACTTGAAAAATCTGAAAGGGAGTTTACCTTTAAATATTATATTATGTTTTTGTTGATGTGGTGAGGTTCCTCGGCCAGATGGGAAGGCGGATGGTCTGGGCTTGCTGGTGTTGGATGAACCATGTGCTAAACAATCTGACCCTACTGTGCTCTCCCTGTGGCTTTCTGAGAACAGTAAACAACACAACATCGCTGTGAGTACACATGCACTCACAAACAATTAATCCCTCATGTCTGAAACGCAGTGCATGAATGAATTTCAAACTGATTTACAGTGTATATATACTGAAGTATTACTTGCAGGAGCTAGTTTGTGTTCTACAGTGTCCATAGGTTCCTCATTCTGTCCACTCGTGCTAAAGACACAATAAAAATATCTTTTATAGGAAGTGAAAGTGAAGAGTATTGAAAACCCTCAGAAGAACCCAAAAGCTATCGATAACTGGATAGAGAGCATCAGTGAACTACATCGCTCCAAACCACCAGCTACTGTACACTACACCAGGTACAAATACAAGCACACACTGCATTATATATCTCATCTCATCATCTCTCACCGCTTTATCCTGTTCTACAGGGTCGCAGGCAAGCTGGAGCCTATCCCAGCTGACTACGGGCGAAAGGCGGGGTACACCCTGGACAAGTCGCCAGGTCATCACAGGGCTGACACATAGACACAGACAACCATTCACACTCACATTCACACCTACGGTCAATTTAGAGTCACCAGTTAACCTAACCTGCATGTCTTTGGACTGTGGGGGAAACCGGAGCACCCGGAGGAAACCCACGCGGACACGGGGAGAACATGCAAACTCCGCACAGAAAGGCCCTCGTCGGCCACGGGGCTCGAACCTGGACCTTCTTGCTGTGAGGCGACGGCGCTAAGCACTACACCACCGTGCCGCCCTGCATTATATATAACTTGCAATAACACACTACAAAGTATAGCAAACTCTCTCATATACTGTATACTGTACACAGAGTACTGGGTACAGCTGCTTAAACACGCACTGTGCTGCAACGAACTGCTTCAGTTGGCACAGATGTTCAGCATAAACAAATTTCGAACTGTAGCTTCAGAAAGAAGATGGTGTCTTAAATTTATTTCTGTGTGTTTTACTCAGACCCATGCCAGATATCGATACCCTGATGCAGGAGTGGCCACCTGAGTTTGAGGAGCTTTTGGGCAAGGTTGGTGTTAAAACAAGATCGACTGTGAGCTACTACTCACTTACATATCCCCCTGCTCTTGCTTATTTCAGAACGCAGGCAATCGAAGGAATAGGGCACTTATTATGAATGTTGACTTCAACAAATAATTTAACCCTGAGACAAGTAAAGAGTAGTGTGTCCCCCCCCCAGGGATTTCAAATAGCATCGTAGTAAACTGTCATTTTGAAATGGCATCTTGCTTTTTGAAATGGTGTCAAAATCCACGCTATATGTTTCGTAAATACCTTCAGTCAGTAAACAGGAAGTCGATGTGTGACAGACATGAAAATGGTATAGAACCAGTAGTGGAGATTTGGGTGGGGCTGTGGCACGAACAATCCGGGGCCCCACCGCTAGGGGGGGCCCCCACTGACCGGGATTTTTTTTTTTCGTATTAAAAACTTATTAAGAGTTTCTTGCACTCCACCGTGGGTGAGTCGCGGCTGTCAGACCTGGCGCTGCTCTGTATCGAGAGAGACATTGAGGTCAATAAGGATAAAGTAGTCGACAGATTTGCAAACATGAAGGAGAGGATGCTAAAGCTCAAAATAGATTAAATGTTTTTGCAGTGTGCATGTCCTTTTAGGCCTGTTAGGCTACATGTCTGTTTTTTCTTTGTTGAAATTCTTAAAAGTGGGCCAACTTTTTAACATTCTTGAGTTCACAGTCGCTCATTTTTCTGATAGGCGTGGGCTATGGGATATTGTTTTCATTTAGCCTAAGTTTCTTTTCTTTAAAAAGGATGGGATAGTTGTTGTCCCTTTAACATGTTAAATGAGTTTGCAAAGTTGTTGTTTGCTTGTTTGACCGGAATAGGCAGCTATGATCAAAGTTTTTTTTTTTTCTGAAATAAACACATTAAATATTTTGGTTTGTACTGCATGTTACATGTGTGAATGGAAAGGTTGCTGAAATTATGCTAGTGTAAGCCAACGTTTAGAATTGGCTAGTATAATAGACTGTTTGGGCTACTGCAACATATCGGGGGGGGCAAACATCTCCCGCCTCCCGCTGACACAATACCCGAGCTCCGCCCAGTATAGAACCCCAAGCTGAAGTTTGGTACCAACTGGCTATGATTTGTGGTTGCTGAGGAAAAGGGTGTTTCGGACGGACAGAGGTAAACCAGTATACTCCCCTCTTTTGGAGCGGGGGTATAATAACAATTTAGTGAATGTGTGGAACCTAATTGTACATATGTTGTTTTATGTGAAACGTATAGTTACGTAAAAAAAAAAGGGTCCAAGAAATCCTGCCCATCAAAAGCTAGTCAGCTATGCCTCTTTTTTTTTTTTAAACATGTAAGTGTATTATACGTTTACAAAGTGTATTTCTCAGTATTATCATACAGAGTGAATGAATGTACCATAGAATAAAACCTGGCTTTCTAACATGTGCTCTCTCTCTCTCCTCGCCCCCCAGGTTAACCTTCCGACGGCAGATATTAACTGTGACCTTGCAGAGTACATTGACATAATTTGTGGTTAGTTAAACTGTCATTTATTTGTTTATTTTTTAAGGATCTGCATTACAGAGTTAATGGATGAATTAATAGATGAATTTCTACAGGTATCTTGGACATTCCAGTGTACAAGAATCGAATCCAATCTCTCCATGTCCTGTTCACGCTCTATTCTGAATTCAAAAACTCCCAGGTTTGTTTTATTCTGTGCTCCCCTGTGAAATGTCAGATTTCTCTGTTCTCACAGCGTCCTGACTAAACAGCATCGGAAACAATAGATGCACGTAAAAGTTGTGTCTGACCTATTACAGTTTTACACTTCAGTACCCTGGTATGAGAAAAGGTTGCTACAGTTTAGAGTAGGTTGTGGTTTAACACGTTTTTGTCCACAGGATCTTACTTGCATCACTGCGCCCTGCCTACACATTTGAACAACTCAAAAATAATTAATCTCTAAAATCAGTACTGCTATTTATTTGAATCTGGATTTTCATGTTTTGGAATAAGTGTCCCACTACCACTAAGTGAATGTGTCCCATTATAGCATTGGTATACAACCTGTAATATACCAGATAATGCATCACCTTTTCTGCAGCTTCCTGCCTCTTCAGGATCATTGTAGCGCCTTACACGTTTAAACAGCATTTTAAAACTGCGACTGAAAGTAATTTATATGGACGTATGCACGTGAACTGTCCAGTAGCTACTAGAACTCAGACTGTAATCACAATACAGTCCTCAGTACAATGGTGTACAGTGGTGCTTGAAAGTTTGTGAACCCTTTAGAATTTTCTATATTTCTGCATAAATATGACCTAAAACATCAGATTTTCACACAAGTCCTAAAAGTAGACAAAGAGAACCCAGTTAAACAAATGAGACAAAAATATTATACTTGGTCATTTATTTATTGAGGAAAATGATCCAATATTTTTGTCTCATTTGTTTAACTGGGTTCTCTTTATCTACTTTTAGAACTTGTGTGAAAATCTGATGATGTTTTAGGTCATATTTATGCAGAAATATAGAAAATTCTAAAGGGTTCACAAACTTTCAAGCACCACTGTATTATCATTCTACAGATTCTGTAGCATAACTATTTACACTCGCTGGCCACTTTAATAGGAACTTGTTCTTGAATCTAAGATTCCTGTTCTTGGCTGGCAGGAGTGGAACCCAATGTGGTGGTCTGCTATTGCAAAAAATACTTTTCTGCTCACCACAGTTGGAAAGAATGATTATATGAATTCCTATATCCTTCCTGGCAGCTCGAACCAATCTGACCATTTTCCTCTGACCTCTGTTATCAGCAAAACATTTCCACCCACAGAACTGTTGCTCGATGTTTTTTGCACCATTCTGTGTAAACTCTGGAGACTGCTGTGTGTGAAAACCCCAGGAGATCAGCAGTTTCTCAAATGCTCAAACCAGTCCATCTGGCACCAACACCCATGCCACAGTGAAAGTCAGAGATCACAATTTTTCCCATTCTGATGTTTGAAGTGAACATTAACTGAAGCTCTTGGTTTGTATCTGCATGATTTTATGCATCATGCTACTGTCAAGGGATTGGCTGATTAGATAACTGCATAAAACAGCAGAAAGTGGCTGGTGAGCGTGTAACAACGTTCCTACAAGAAGTAACATTGTCACATAGACTTCAGAGCTAAAAACTGTAAAATGTTCAGAGGAAAGGCTTGAAGAAAAAAAACTGAATAAACTTCTTTACTGTGAAATTTCAAAAGCATCAGTGTCAAAAGGAAATTGTGTATGTGTGACGCACCAGTTTTGCATCACATCTGATTGAGACCACATCACTGAATATTTCTCAATCTTGTCTTATAGCATTTTAAGAATTTGGCAGAGGGTCACGAGTCCAACACGCCATCTACTCGACATATTGCTACTGCAGAAGCAGAAACACTCATAATAGAGTGATCTCTCTCCCACATCCCTACAACGTGTGAACCCAACAGATGCCCTATGAAAGAACTGTTAAGTTTCTAACTGCACTCCACCCCACTCCTCCCATTACAAGTGGCAGCAGCACTAATTTAACTTCTCAGCAGTCTGTCATTTTTATTAAGAAAATTTCTATAAATATAAAATGTGTGCAAATTGTATGTATAGCTGCAAATATTTCTTTATGCTGTAATTTTAATAAATAAAGCCTTTTTTTCTCAAACACCGTGACTCACTGTTTCTTCCTTTTATTGTCAGATTTGTCTGTGTGAAACCACGTGGTGCTGACATCAGCTGCCTTTCACAATGACTGTGCTTATAAGCATCTGTACATAGTGTGCTCTCGTGTAACTAACACTGACACGAGAGCATTCGTTCCAAGCAGAGTGCTTAGTGTTCAGCAGTAAAATGGATCTGAAAAGATAGGAAGGCAAATTAGAGTAATATTTACAATGCCAGCAGGTGATTTTTTCATTGTGGTGCTTCTTTGGATGTTTGTTGGTAAGACTTTTTGATTTTTCACATTTCTACATAACAAAGTAAATGCTATCTGTTGCATTTAACCTTAAACACTTATTGATATGGAACGTTAAAAGTTTAGCATATTCACCCAGCATTCAAAATTTTATAATTTTTAATCATGAAAATGCTGGTATATCTGACATTGTGTTGCAGGCAGGGGGGTTGATGGTGAGAGAGTGACTGGAGTGTTGCATGGGCAAGTGGAGCTCCGAGGACGCTATGGACACCATTCAGATGTGTGCACTGTGGAATGGAATAAATATTCAGCTAAAAATTCAACAAAAAAACTGTTATATTTGTTTCAGAAGCCAAATAATACTACATGCCCAGATCCCTGCCAAAACATTAATTTTAATTCAGAGAATAGGAGTCTTATTTTGGTCCATTTGACACCAGAAGATGAAGGCATTTATGAGGAGAAATCTACATTTACAAATAGCACCATTAAATATTTTAATATCACATTAACGTTTCTGAGTGAGTTCCCTATTTCACCTGTACTACTTTTACTGTATATGATTAAGATTCTTGGCAGCTGGCTTATCTATTATAAACATACTTTTCCAAATTCTCCAGCTGCAACAAACATCACTGTCTCTTCTTCTCCTGGATCTCTGACCCTGACGTGTGGGATCAAGGGGGAGTTTCAGCTGCTGCAATGGTTCAGAAATGGCCTTCCACTGCCTGAAGACCAGGGATTCTCCTTCAGTGAGAACAAGACGACCATGCGGGTATCCCACCCGAACAGTTCAGACTGCGGTACATACACCTGTCGAGTTTCAAATGAAAACGGAAAATCAGAGGTGCAAGTCAGCATCAATGGTGAGATATTTGTGCATTTGTTATAAATTGCTAAATATGAATTCAGTCCTGGTGTTTTCAACTACAGTATTAAACTCAAAACAAATTTGAATGCGACAAGTTATGACAAATAAGCCTCAGATTTAATCCGCATAATTGGGAACCTAGCACCTACCGTATAACAACATTTGATAATTTATTATTATTATTATTATTATTAATAATAATAATTTCTTAATGCAATTAGCTCATATCTGATAAAATAGTTTGAAAAGAAAACCCCATGTTGTATTAAATACCATATTTTGACTTTTTTATTCATTTATTTAAAAAAAATTTTTTTACTCTAGGTAACAGTACTGGCTTTCCTTGTAAGGACTCTGGTACTTCTCCCAGAGTTTCTGTCCTTGAACGCATCTTGGTCCCTGTTGGATCACTCCTCGGTCTTCTGTTTTTGTGCATCATTTTAATTTGCATCTGCAAATATTATGGTAAATACAACATTCATTCCTTATAGGAACATTAACTAAACATTTTTCTGACTGCAAATTCTAGATAGCTTGTTTCTAAAATCTGCAAAGAAATATGGACAATGTGTATCAGCATTCACAACATTAGTGACACAAAGTTATCAACATTTTTTTGCAACAAAACATCCAGCAGGTGATTTAAAACCAGGTTAATAAGAGTAAATCTCATTTAAGGTTGTCTGTTCATTAATATATCCATTAACTGATTTTGAGTCAGCGATGATAAAAATTCACACGAATATGGAAATTTAACCTTCAGAATGAATGCAGTGAATGAATAGAGTGAATATTTACCTGACAGGAGAATGAGAGGCACTTCTTTCTTGTTAAAAATTTAAAAAGGAAAGAAAACAGAAGCCTTGTGTCTAATTTTTAAAATAAATAAGTATGCTCTATAAATAAATATTCTTAGTATAAATATGCAGGTGATTATCAGAAATTGCACGCGCTGATTGGTCGAGAGATTCGGACTATGTCTTGATCAACACCTCGAACAGCTCGGCAAAATGGCAGCCAATTGCTTTGTCACTGTAAGTGAGGAAGAATTACAAATTATGAAAGAAAAAGCTATTCCTAAAAGCACTAAAGATGCTACAAAGTTTGGTCTAAAACTATTCAAAGGGAAGGTGGAATTGTGATTTCTTTTATTGATTTAAAAACAAAGTATTTTATGTGACTCAGCGTAGATAAGTGACACAAGCCTGTGCTGCATTGTTATTACATTATATGTATATATATGCATGTGTGTATGTGTATATATATATATATATATATATATATATATGCATATACAGTGAGAGTAAAAAGTATTTGATCCCTTGCTGATTTTGTTGGTTTGCCCACTAATAAAGACATGATCATTCTATACTTTTAATGGTAAATGTATTCTAACATGGCGAGACAGAATATCAAAAAGAAAATCCAGAAAATAACTTTAAAGAATATTTATTAATTGATTTGTATTTCATTGAGGGAAATAGGTATTTGATCCCCTAGTATGCATTAGGAGTTCTGGCTTTCACAGACCAGTTAGACACTCCCAATCAACTTGTTACCTGAATTGAAGACACCTGTTCTAACTAATCACCTGTATGAAAGACACCTGTTCACAGAATCAGACAATCAGACAGATTCCAAACTCTCCAACATGGGTAAGACCAAAGAACTCTCTCAGGACCTCAGAGACAGGATTGTTGACCTGCACAAATCTGGAATGGGCTACAAAAACATTAGCAAGATGCTGGGTATTAAAGTAACAACCATTGGTGCAATTGTGAGAATATTTAAGAAGTATAACATGACCATCAATAGACCTCGGTCTGGTGCTCCACAGAAGATTTCACCTCATGGGGTGGCAATGATCATGAGAACTGTGAGAAATCGGCCTGCAACCACACAGCGGGAGTTAGCGAATGACCTCAAGGCAGCTGGGACCACAGTCACCAGGAAAACAATTGGCAACACTTTGCGCCGCAATGGATTAAAATCCTGCAGTGCCCAAAAGGTACCCCTGCTTAAGAAGGCACATGTGGAGGCCCGCCTAAAGTATGCCAATGATCACCTCAAAGATGTACAAAGTGATTGGGAGAAGGTTCTGTGGTCAGATGAGACCAAAATTGAACTATTTGGCCTAAACTCTACTCGTCATGTGTGGAGGAAGAAAAATGCTGCCTATGACCCCAGGAACACTGTGCCCACCGTCAAGCATGGAGGTGGAAGCATTATGTTTTGGGGGTGTTTCTCTGCCAAGGGCACAGGGCTACTTCACCGCATCAGTGGGAAGATGGATGGAGCCATGTACCGTGCAGTCCTGAGGGACAACCTCCTCCCCTCTGCCAGGAAGTTGAAAATGGGCCGTGGTTGGGTCTTCCAACATGACAACGACCCGAAGCATACAGCAAAGGCAACAAAAGAGTGGCTCAAGAAGAACCACATTAAGGTCATGGAGTGGCCCAGCCAGTCTCCGGACCTCAATCCAATCGAAAATCTATGGAGGGAGCTGAAGGTCCAAGTTGCCAAGCGACAGCCCACCAACCTTAATGATTTAGAGAAGATCTGCAAAGAAGAGTGGGCCAAAATTCCCCCTGATATGTGTGCTAACCTTGTGGTTAACTACAACAAACATCTGTCCGCTGTGCTTGCAAACAAAGGCTTTGCCACCAAGTATTAAGTGCTTTTGGCTAGAGGGATCAAATACTTATTTCCCTCAATGAAATACAAATCAATTAAAATATATTCTTTAAAGTTATTTTCTGGATTTTCTTTTTGATATTCTGTCTCTCCATGTTAGAATACATCTACCATTAAAAGTATAGAATGATCATGTCTTTATTAGTGGGCAAACCAACAAAATCAGCAAGGGATCAAATACTTTTTACTCTCACTGTATATAAATCAGTTTCAACTGCACTTGTAAAGATACGACAAGTCTGTTTTCCCTGAACAGGATGATGTTACAGACCATGGTTTTCTGATTTAATATCTCAGTCAGCCTGATAAAAAAATATATATATATATCAGGCTGACTGAGATATTAAATCAGAAAACCAGTGTCTGTAACATCATCCTGTTCAGGGAAAACAGACTTGTCGTATCTTTACAAGTGCAGTTGAAACTGATTTAAAGATGAATTTCATTTAGTATAGTGATCATAAATAAAATATCAATGTTTTATATTAAAGATATTAAACAATATATTTTGAAATATCTGATTCTACATGTGGGCGGCACGGTGGTGTAGTGGTTAGCACTGTTGCCTCACGGCAAGAAGGTCCTGGGTTCGAGCCCTGTGGCCGGCGAGGGCCTTTCTGTGCGGAGTTTGCATGTTCTCCCTGTGTCTGCGTGGGTTTCCCCCACAGTCCAAAGACATGCAGGTTAGGCTAATTGGTGGCTCTAAATTGACCGTAGGTGTGAATGTGAGTGTGAATGGTTGTTTGTCTCTATGTGTCAGCCCTGCGATGATCTGGCGACTTGTCCAGGGTGTACCCCGCCTCTCGCCCATAGTCAGCTGGGATAGGCTCCAGCTTGCCTGTGACACTGCACAGGATAAGTGGTTGCAGGTAATGGATGGATGGATGGATGGATGAATGGATGATTCTACATGTATGTGTTTCTGATTCTGAATAATCTTTTCAGATGATTGTTTTATTTTAGGTCATCGAAAAATAAAAACTACTTCAACAGAAGGTATGAAGATCACCCAAATTTTTACACATAATGGATCCTGTTCTCGCTGCCCTTTTGAAAGTAATCACTTTCTTTTGCTTTTCACAGAACCTATTTACGACGAACCCACACAGTTACAGGTAAAAGGATAAACATACTGTGAAATGTTACATGTAACCTAGATGTACATTCTTTTGCTAGCTAAAATGCTATCAGTGAATATGTTCAGTGTCAACGTTTCTTCGGTAACTTTTGCCTGATGCATGTATTGTGAATTTTCTTCAGGAAGAAGCTGCTACTCCGACTATGGACCCTTTGGTAGTTGTCTATCAAGACTTCATAAAACCAAAAGATTCACATCAGTCTGAAGACTTTGGCTACTCCACCATTGCAGATGTTCTGGAGAACACGCAGCATTCAAACACCACATGAGCACCAAGCTGCAGGTGTAAAACAAGACCTACGTTGTAATGGGAGACTTACCATGTGTTCCTTTATTGTGTATAAAATTGAGCTTAGCTCTGGCTAACTCCAGTGGGTTCCTGTGAACTGCAGATTTTCTCTGTGTGAACTCAATGATTCAGAAAAAAAAAAATTTTTTTGGAGAATGATGCAATTTCGTGGGTTTCCTCCGGGTGCTCCGGTTTCCCCCACAGTCCAAAGACATGCAGGTTAGGTTAACTGGTGACTCTAAATTGACCGTAGGTGTGAATGTGAGTGGTTGTCTGTGTCTATGTGTCAGCCCTGTGATGACCTGGCGACTTGTCCAGGGTGTACCCCGCCTTTCGCCCGTAGTCAACTGGGATAGGCTCCAGCTTGCCTGTGACCCCATAGAACAGGATAAAGGGTCTAGAGATAATGGGATGGGATGATGCAATTTCCTTCTGTATTCTATGAATATTTGTAAGACTAAAGTGGTTTTGTCTAGTTTCTATGGTTTGTGAAGACCTTAATTTTCAGAGTAAAAACCATAATTAAATACATTTTCTTTTTGAGAGTTACAAATGTAGAATTTTCAAAAAATTGTTGCTGTATGAACTAACTGCAGTTTCTTACTTGCAGTATGTTACTTATGCAGTCGTTGCTGAAGCTATTTTCATCTTTGTCAGTGTATTATTGTAACGTGTGTGATAATAATGTATCACCGCTGGGAGGACACTTTACCTGGTCGTGTACTTTGGCAGCTGCTAATACCCCAGAACCTGCAGGAGAAAGGGCCTCACGGCATTCAGCGGAAATCAGCCAGCACAGGACTTCCATTTTCACAGCTGCAGACAACATTTTGTGCGTTGTTGTGATTCCTGCATGGCATACGACCCCAGTCAGTGCTCCCGTGCCTCTGACCAGTCATTGTATTCCAGTGTTCTGATGGCTCAGGTTCAGGTGGATATACTGGGTCCTTTTCCTACCAATGACATCAGCAACCACTACATCCTGGTGACCATGGACTTCTTCATAAAGTGATATGAAGCATATCCCTGTCCAGCAAAGATTTGCACTACTTTCCATTAAAGCCAGTCAAGGAAATATTCTGCCAGTTTGGGGTGCCACAAGAGCTGCTCAGTGATGAGGTATGCAATGTTGAATCCGTCTTTATAGGAGAAGTGTGTGGGTTCCTGTAACATATATATTGCAAATTCATTTGGACATGTTCTCCCAGTGTTGGACTTATCCTGTGTGTGTTTCTGGAGGTAGTCCTGTGGGTGCCTTGGCTCTGTTTTAGGTTGGAAACACTGGCTTAATAAAAAAAAAAGATCAGTTAACCATGTTCCCTGTCTCAGAGCATGATCTGACTGATTTCTGGCATCATTCCACTCATGTGATGTGACAATATTTGAAGTATTTAATATAGATTTGGCCAAGACTGGGCTGTTTTGTATGCCATTATTTCATAACAGATAAAATTGGTGAAATATGAAACACAATTTTGGAGTTATAAACTACTATTTTTTTAAAAGGTGAAATTACAGAAATGTATCAGGACAACATTTTAACTCGTGCTCCTCCCTGGAGTTAGTTACATTCAGTATCCTGGATTTAAGCATCGTTTAATTCTACGTCTGCAAATATTATGGAAAGTCTTCTATTTTTTTAATAAGGCACCAACTTGTGCATTTCTTAAACTTCAAATACAAGCCCTTAGGACCAGTATGATCACTATAATACATGAAATTAATCTTTAAATCAGTTTCAGTTGCACTTGTGAAGACACTATAGGTGGTGTTCTGTTTTCCCTGAACAGGATAATGTTGCAGATAATGGTTTTCTAGTTTAATATCTTCTTCAGCCTGATAAAAACTTACAGTACGGAGAAGGTCAGCGTTGCTCAAAGTTGATTGTAGGATCAAATGTCAAATGATAGTGAATCATATATTATTAATTTATTTCTGAGGTTTTCTTGTCACACAGTGGTTAAGAAGATCAGGCTGGAAACTTTGATTTTTCAGTTGTTGCAGAGGTGCTGGAGAAACACCTAAAATTCACAAACCATACAGACCTGCTGTGTCATTCATCATGATCTTATCAGTTTCACAGAACCAGCATTAACGTAAGGTTTGCGCAATTTTATATTTTACACAATTTGCTACAGAGCCATGGGGAAATTTGTCTGTCTTTACTAATTTGTGTAACAAGATCAGAAGATGCTTTCACTTGTGAATCAATTTGTTTTAGATGTGTGTTTTATAATGATACAGATTTTATTTAATTATTTGTTTTTACCTTAAGTGGCAGTTTAACCATTTTTAATGGTTTAAACATGTTTAATTTTAGATCACTGAAATAATGTATTAAAGTCATAAAATGAGCAACACACAAAGTTTCGAGAGAAACAGGATGTTTTAGTCAAGCATTCTTTATCAGTTATGCAATCAAAGCACTATGTAGGTGGTGAAACCAGGGAATATTCAAAATAATAAATAATAAATGTGATCTAATTATAGTGTAATTAATGTGTAATTTTAGGTTCTTTGATGATGTTCTGTTGGGGGCTCAGGTATTCAGTTAAACTTCCTTATTCCTCATGCAGAATGGCAAGACTGAAGTGGTTATGTTTTAGCACTTCACCTTACCACTTTTGATTCGTGACATGGATTTTTATCCCCAGCTCAAACGAAACTACTGAATTAAAACGACTGAAGATATCTTCATGAAACTTTGTATACATATCAAGCAACATGTGAACTGGTGTCTTTTGCCATTTTGGATTTTTGAAAAAAAAAAAAAAATTTTTTTTCATATAAAATAGATTTTGACTTAGTTCCTAAGAGCAATGTTCGTTTCCGGAGCATATATCCCAAACTATTCACGTATACTTGGTATACATGTTAACAAGGTGATGTAGATGTGCCTTTTCATACTAAGAAATTTTAATTTTTCATGTTTCCATGGAAACAATTTCAGACTTAGTCTCTCAGGTTAGTCTTAGGGGTAGGTTTTGTTTCCGGAGCAGAACTTGAAAACTATGAGTGGTATGGTCTTGAAAGTTGGTATATGTGTTGATTAAGTAATGTATATGTGCTGTTTGATACTAAGAAATGTGAGAAATTTTAATTTTTAGCTCACCTGGAGGGCGGCACGGTGGTGTAGTGGTTAGCGCTGTCACCTCACAGCAAGAAGGTCCGGGTTTGAGCCCCGTGGCCGGCGAGGGCCTTTCTGTGTGGAGTTTGCATGTTCTCCCCGTGTCCGCGTGGGTTTCCTCTGAGTGCTCTGGTTTCCCCCACAGACCAAAGACATGCAGGTTAGGTTAACTGGTGACTCTAAATTCACCATAGGTGTGAATGTGAGTGTGAATGGTTGTCTGTGTCTATGTGTCAGCTCTGTGATGACCTGGCGACTTGTCCAGGGTGTACCCTGCCTTTCACCTGTAGTCAGCTGGGATAGGCTCCAGCTTGCCTGCGACCCTGTAGAACAGGATAAAGCGGCTAGAGATAATGAGATGAGATAAATTCACATTCACACCTCTTTGCAATAACCCTAACCCATAACTACATCATCGCTTGTTTACCGCAATGCATTATGGATGATACCCGGGGTCAGCTCTGCTATTTTGTTTACTTTTGCCTTTGTTAAACACTGCATTGTTCTGTCTAACCGGTTTTAACCATGCCTAACGTGAATTGCTGGGTGCCTAAGTGTGTTTCCAGAACAAAGAGAACACCTAATTTGAACTTTTATCAGCTGCCAGTTGAGAAGAAAAAAATGGATAAGTTTAATCCAGAATGAAAATCTTCGAACTGATTCGAAATGGACAAGTGTTTGTAGTTTACATTTCTCTGGTGGGAAAAAGACGTACTTGAACTGTGACCCAGCAATATTTCCATGGTCTGTGGAATGGCCTTCGGTTATAGAAGATTATAACAATTGACACTGTTCATCATCTGAAACCAGTGATATTCCAAAGTCTGTAAAACAAAGAAACATTCTTTGGCCTTTGCTTCTTAACGTGCCAAAGCACTCGGCAACCGAATGAGCCTGTCGGACTGATAAAACTCCTAAACCACGAAGGGTTCTCTTTCAGGTATGGATAATGGTCAGTGTACCTCACGAGCAGCATTTATTGAAGAAAATGCATTTATCCTGAACATGACATGGCAGATCAGCGAGTTTCCAAAGGTTTTTTTTTTTGTAATGTTTCCTGATATCAAGTTTTATTTAACTAATCACTCATTTATAAATGTTTTGATGCTGTTCGTCTGGGCCCTGGATCATGAAGCAATCTTAAACTTAAGTCAAAAGTTGATTTTTCATAATAGTTTCCCTTACTGCATCTGTAACTTTCATTGTGTTGGATCAAGATTAAGTACAAGGCTAAGATTTCAGTAGAACAAAGCTTCTTAGAAAATGGTAAGGAATAAATGAGGATTAAAAGAAACAAATTTAGACTTAAGTCTAAGATTGCTTCGTGATCCTGGGGCATGTAGTCCGGGGGTGTGTTAAAAAAACAAAACAAAACATTCTTACCTTCTCACTGAGCTTGATTTAAATTCCAATTTTCCTGCTGTAAACCCTCGACATGTTATCCACCTCTTTAAATCAACAATTTCATTGTCTTTCACGACAGCACTGCAAAATCGCTCCTCTCACATCTTACGTAAAATTAATCTGACAGCCACTATATCGCTCAACTGCCGACCCCAGCAATCCCCCATAATGCATTGTGGTAAACAAATGATGACGTAGTTATGCTTGGGGCTATTTAGAGTAGCCAGTTGACCTAATCCACATGTCTTTGGACTGTCAGAGGAAACCAGAACACCAGGAGGAAACCCACACAGGCATGGGGAGAACATGCAAGCTCCATCCAGAACCAGAGGCCCCAGTCGGCCACAAGGTTCAAACTCAGAACCTTGTTGCTGTGAGGTGACTGTGCTAACTGCAGCACCATGCCACCGTTTTCTAGTTATCTTTAAACATTGATTTCAATGTTGACTTAAAAAAAAAAGTTTGTCATGAGTTTACTAATCAGACCAGAGGGGGTAAATAAAATAATGATGATAGTCAAGTCAAGCCAACTTATTTGTTGATGAGCAATGAGCAAGCCTGAGGTGATGGTGGCATGGAAAACTCCCTGAGACGACACGAGGAAGAAACTTTTAGAGGAACCAGACTCGAAAGGGAACTCATCCTCATTTGGGTGATAACAGATAGCATGATTGTAAATAGCTCACTTCTATAAGTGTGTTCTATGGTCCATCCATCCATTCATCCATCCATTATCTGTAGCCGTTTATCCTGTACAGGGTTGCAGGTAAGCTGGAGTCTATCCCAGCTGACTACGGGCGAGAGGCAAGGTACCGTACACCCTGGACAAGTCACCAGATCATTGCAGGGCTGACACATAGAGACAAACAACCATTCACACTCACATTCACACCTACGGTCAATTTGGAGCCACTAGTTAACCTAACCTGCATGTCTTTGGACTGTGGGGGAAACCGGAGGAAACCCATGCAGACACGGGGAGAACATGCAAACTCCGCACAGAAAGGCCCCCGTCGGCCGCTAGGCTCGAACCCAGGACCTTCTTGCTGTGAGGCGACAGTGCTAACTACTACATCACCGTGCTGCCCGTGTCCTATGGTTAAAAAGCACAATTATGTAACCAGGAAATGATAGCCTGTGAAAACGTTCCCCTTTCATGAGCTAATGTCTCTGTCTCTGGTCTGATGAACTGCCTTTAGCTAAATAATTTACATAAAAATATGACAAAATAAAACTGCAACAGAGGATCTGCTACAGAAGCTGAGCTAGTTCATGTTTAAAACAACAGAGTCACTGTCCAGACTGTTGTCAGCTAGTCAGCGAGCCCTGCCTGTGATTTTAGTGGATAAGTTAATGCATGTGCATTTTGATTATCTTGAATGTTTGCATCTGCGACCCTGTAGAACAGGATAAGCGGCTACAGATAATGGATGGATGGATTGAATGTTTGCACAGGAGTGCTGTCATTTTCATTTAAAAAACATCTTTGATGAATTTGTAACATTGGTAAGATATGACTGGAGGTCTCAGAGTCTTATGCTGTTCTATTAGTAGGATGATAAGTGAGCCGCAAAGTTATTCTGTCTTCTTAGCAGTGCTCTTTAGAGGTCAACTGACTCTTGACTCTATCGCGTACAATTTTATGTGACTCATAATCACATTATTGGATTTCACTCAGATGAGGATGAGTTGCCTTTTCAGTCTGGTTCCTCTCAAGGTTTCTTCCTCATGTCGTCTTGGGGAGTTTTTCCTCACCACCATCACCTCTGGCTTGTTCATTCGGGATGAATTTAAATATGTACCCAGGTTTCTATAAAACTGCTTTGTGACATTTTTCCATTGCTCGAAGCGAAATAAGTTTGAAATAAATAATATTGAACTGATGTAAATATGATGATATAGTTCACAGACTGAAAAGTGACATGCTGTAATAGAAGGGGTACTATAGGAAAATAAGTTAGGTTAAAGCAGTTCAGGAGACCAAAAAAAAAAAGGGAACCCCTGATCTCGTTATCTTTTTTCTGATCTCTGTATTTTGTCTACTTTCTAGTTTGTAGCTAAAATGCACTTTTGATCCATGAAACAAGAATCGTTGGACTTAAATACGTTGTGCTGTCAGCGAGTGTTGTCATTTGTGGTCAGTGCTTTGAAACCAAGAGCACGGCCAGCAAGACTGAGTACAGAACAGTGAGTGAGATGCACGTAAAGCAAGTGACAATGGGGAAAACCAGAGAAAAAGCCCACAAAGTGGCACAAAGCAAAAGGACACGAAAAACTCAGTCAGTTTGTGTGGAAAAGTCCCACCAAATCTTTAATTTACATTAGTAGACATGAGTGGAGTGCCTTCATATATGCCTAAAGCAAAGGTTTATTGTGACATTTCAAAGCAACTGGGTTACATACTGCAACAGGATGCAAAGGACATGTTACTTCCTTCCATTTTTTCCTTGAAAATATAAATACAAAAAGAACAAACCTGTTTCTATAAGAACATACAGTATGTCAGTGATTGATAACATGATGTGTGCTTTAAATGTTTACACCCATGGAATGAAACAACTCTCTATGTACAATGAAGTGAAGGGGAGCATAAAATGTTTCAAGAGAAATAAAGGCTAAAAAGGTGCTGGGCAGGAATTTATTTCCAGTATGACTAAAGTGCTAATGGAACATATTTACAACATTGCACAATATTAGGCATGAAAGAAGAAGAGGGGGAAGTATAATCCTATTTTAGTTAAGTACAGTACTTTAGTGTGCTAAGGAAGATCAGGAGAGAAACAAAAGGCCTTAATTGTAACTAATTTTAACACGTTGCTCTCTGGGGTTTGGTTTGATTAGTCATTACGCCCTATGTGGCAACCCTGAGAAAAAATACGGCTCCATTTCTGTCAGTTGTTTATTAGGTGACTGTTTTAGGGGACTAGATGACACAAGGAGCACCGTAATGCTGCAGGATCCCTCTCTCCAGTGCACACAGTCTGTAAGGTCTGTAAGGTGATGTCTTACAAACCATCCTGAAGGAAATCAGCTAAATATTTGACACTCATTTGAAATGGTGTGATGAAACGGGATACAATAACATGAAACACAGTGTGAAAGTACAAAGGCCTGGATACACTGAAAGGACGGTCAAATGTTTTGGCTGCTATCTGAATCACAAGCAACTCCACTGTGACAATAATAAGGAATTTAGATAGATAGGTTTTATGCAAATTATTGCTTTGTCTCTTCTAGTGTGTGTGCTAGGCTTGCTGCAGTGAACGGTCTGCTGGCAGGCATTTTTTTGTTTTTTCCTTCATAAAATGTGATTGTAAGATTCCCAACAATGAAGTTCATCCTCCAGCATATTCAGGCCTTAAACATATAAACAGTTCCAATTTTAGGAACAATATGCTGCATAAAAACAGGGACATTTGATAAAATTTACTTTATATTTGATTCTATTTGGAAGGGCATTGGGACGCCACAAAACTTCATTCACTCTTTATGTAGATCATGATTATGGTTGCTTTCTTAACTTTCTCTCAACATTCTCACATTGTCTGTCACACATTTGAATTATAATGAAATCCAGCATAAATGCAGTCAATCAGAGCAACATGTAGAAAAACTCTCTCCCAGTCAAAAAGCATTCATCTTTAAGGCAAGTGGTGACCAATAAATCAGCAGGCCTCTACATGACACATTGTCAGTGTGAACACTGGAACAATATGATTTCCTGCTCTGCACATGCGTTTTAACCTTTGTGGCTTAGATTTTCCGTTAGAAAAACGCTAGCTAATTCTTAGTCCTAGTTCTAAGAAGGGTATGCGCACATACGCATAAAATATGTGTACAGGTACAAACAAACAAACAAACAAACGCACACCCACACACATCTCTGCCGTATATGTTTAAAGCCTGTTTTTTGTTGTAACTTTTTAATAGAGATAAGCCTGGCACAGGAAACAGTGGCACCAACCTCAGCAACAAAACGGAACAGTTCCTCCGTTAGCTGTTACTTTCTGTGACTTCTCCGGAAGCCAAAATTTAGACAACACCAAACATCTGCATTTCTGTACTTTGCATTTTGCAATCAGCAAGCATGAGTTTGATCAGCAAAAAAATCCTCCAAAACTATTGGTCACCACCATATATATATATATATATATATATATATATATATATATATATTTTTTTTACACACACACACACAAACTTCCTTAATGAAGACTAGTTCTCACAGGATGCATGACACCCCAACCATTTCTACTCCTACTTACGACACACCACTGTATCTTGCGCCAATAAAATCTTTTTCAAAAGTGTTCTTTAAACAAAGTTATACATATTTATAAATAGTTCTGTTTTGTTGTGCCCTATAATCAATATAAATAGCAAAATATAGTGTCATATAATGATTTATATAGTGCCTATACCTAGCTGTATCCCTTTTTACAGTTCACACAAATTAAAGCATCATTCGACTTTTTCAGATAATTCCAGACCTACGTGTACAACTTGAAATTAAAAATCTTCAAGAAAACACTTAAATAAAGGGGATGGCATAAAACAAAAATAAATACAAAAAAAATCATTGTACAAATAAGGAAAAGTGGAATGCATAGATCCAAAGTGGGAGAGATGTCGAACGCTGCAGAGTGAGCTGATGGTGGGGAGAAGGGTCCTGCAGGGCAGCAGCCGGACATGAAGCGAGCGAAACTGATATCGTTTACAATGACAAGAATTGAGATGATGTGAAGATTATCCATCTTCCACAGTCCTGACCCTGTCTGCTCCGTCCTTCCAGTTCAAACTCCAACCGGAATTAACATGAACAAAAATGGCCAGTGTACATTTTGATGCGTCTGATAACTTTTTTTTCTTAATGAAAAATACTATCCAATATATACAAACAGTCCTTTTTTCGAGGCCAAAAATGTCTCCAACACTTTGTGGTGTACATTCAGAAACATTCAAATTGAAAGTGAAAAAAAAAATGCAAACATAACAGATAAACTAACAAACAAATGAAATTATATTCACTATAATTATCAATAAGAAACATTACCATAATAATTTATCATATGTTACAAATGATGCTTATTTTTTATTTTTTGCAGTTCAGAGGTCCCTGGTAGGGGAGTTTCTTCCTTATAGCTTTTCTTTGGAGGGAATCCAGATATAAGGTCCTGACTGCTCCTCGATTACCATCTTACACTGAGTGTAAATATCCTCCAGAGTGTCTACTTGCACCAGTGCTATGAGTGACAGAGAAAAAGAAGCACAATGAAAAGTTAATTTGCTTAATGTATCTTCTTTCACATTTTTATTAGCCTTCCTCTATGTAGATACCACTCTCCTCCACTAGAGCTCTCAAAATGCTTTACATTTTAATTAGTTATAATATTTATGTAAATCCATTTTGAAATGAATCGGCCTCTGTATAACACCACATCAAACATTAAAATTAGCTGAAAACTGTGTAGCTTTCTTAAAGAAAGAAATTCACGAGGAGGAAAAACTTCGTTTTATTATAAACCTTCATGCCTCTTTTTTAAATTAAACACAATACTTATTTTTTTTTATCATAATCTTGCTGATATAAAAAATGCAACATTTTTAAGGCTACCATGGATATGCCATATTTTATTCATCTTCATTCAGTTTTTTTTAACAGTTAGATTAAAGGTTAACTCCCAAATGTTCACTACATAGTGTATAACATAAGGCCAATGAAGAATCTATGCACTGTATTTAAAAAAAAAAAGTTTTGTTATATTCATGATTTCAACAAGAATTTCTACTTTTGACTCATCAGACCTCGGGACAATTTTCCATTTCGCCTCAGTCCATCGTAAAAGAGCTTGGGCCCAGACAAGGTGGTGGTATTTCTGGATATTGTATACAGTGGTGCTTAAAAGTTTGTGAACCCTTTAGAATTTTCAATATTTCTGCATAAATAGGACCTAAAACATCATCAGATTTTTACACAAGTCCTAAAAGTAGATAAAGATAACCCAGTTAGGGGTCATCCATAATTTTCATCATTATCACGAGCGTACAAACCATACGCGGGGTGGGGGGTGGGGTTAATGACCAGGCATACACTTTTTAAAAATGAAAAAATGATGATCCGTCAATGTGCGAATTGGCGGCCGCCATGTTAAAAATTTTGCGCCACATCGGTGTTGCCAGCGAGCTCTACACACTTTCTTTCTTCAATACAACTACAATGGCTGACCTAGATTTTGACCGCATTTACAAATTTGTGAGTAGCAGAAATACCGCTATTCACAAGACTCCTTCAAACGAGCAGTTTTTAAACATTTATTGTTTCCTGCATTCATCTGAGAAGCAGCAGGAGGCAGTTAGGGCAGGACAAGCTGCTTGGAAAGAATCAAAAACGAACGTTTCAAAGCCAAAAGGCAACAGCTCCCCTTAAAAAGACAGCCCCTAATTTTCAAAAATCAGACCCTCCAGAATTTCGCGATGTTGCGATTTTCAACTTCAACGCAAATTCAGCCAATCCCCGCGAATTCAGGGCGGTGTTGCAATTATATCCAATCACTGCAACCTTCCTGCAAATTTGACCAATCGTTGGCGTCGTCTTGAGGTGACGTCGACAAACTACCTTCCGTCTTACTTCCAGTGTTGCCAGATTCAAGTGCATTTTGGCGGGTTCTGAACATGTTTTGGGCTGGAAAACGTCAGCAGTATCTGGCAACACTGCTTACTTCCGTGTTTCCGTTCAAGAGAAGCAGCATGTGCGAGTCAGTGTTTATATAGGCTTAAATTCTGTTACTGAAAGTGTGTTATGTTTACAGTGAAGGACTGTTTACATTATTTTTTTTTACTTAATACAAAAAATTAATGGATGCCAACATTTTTGCCAAAATGGTATTTTATTTTCTATTGTTTAGGCAGCTTCAGCATCATACTGTGAGATTCTGTTCAAATTGTTTTTTTTTCTTCTATGAAGCCTGAGCCATTTATTTTATTAGTTTATAATTATTGTTTAATTTAGTCTTCAGGAGAGACTGCCTGCACACAGTAATAGTATTAATAGTTTTTTTTTCTTACATGAAAGCTGAGGCATTTATATTATATTTGAAGGTAACTTCATGTTGTGCTGTGAGGTTCTATGCACTTTAACTTTTGAACCAACAGGTGCATTTGGATAAGTAAAGCCTATTTCTGCATTTTTGTAGTCCTGGTAATCTTTTACATTGGTAAAGTTGTTTATAGGACCATTTCTCAGTGTCTTTGTTTTCTTAATCAATAGTTTTTCAGTAATAACTTAATATTTAACATATCACTCAATTTTAATCACAAAAAGAGAAAATTGCAACAATTCCTCGCAACTTTCACTTCCTCCCGCAATGTAATCGCAACAAAAACCTAAAAAACACTGCAACTTTCATCACAATTTTTTGGAAACCCCCCCCCACAACATCAGACATTTTAGCCCGCAACAATCACAAAAAAGGCCCGCGAAATCCTGGGGGGACTGGGAAATGAATCGCCTGCTTTCTATGAAAACTTCTGGACCCGTCTTGTGTCTTCTTTTCTTCTCTTGCGAATCTTTGTATTGTCCTGTCATCTACTTTTAATAAAAAAGTAATACAAGACATGGTTTTATTTTGAATTCCTATTCCACGTAGATCCATCATTTTTTTGTCCGCTAATGTACACTTTTTTTTTGGGGGGGGGGGGGGAGGGGGGTTGCTCAAAAGTCTACTCTTTGTTAGTCTGGCTAACGTGACTTCAAAGCTCTGTGAGCATTTGGTCTGGCAAAGATATTAAGCCCAACCGTTTCCCAAAGTGCGTGGCTGACCCGCCTCCCTGAAATGCCTCAGTTTGCTACTGGTCGAAGCCAGAAAAGGCTGTGACGAAGCTTAAACCAATCACATCACTCTTTCCTCTGACGTATGTGACGCGACGGAGCTAACTGGTAGATTAAACTCTTACCGAAGCCGGTTGGGAGCAAGGCGAAAACGTCCTTCCTTTCAGTAAATACCTCCAGGGCTGCTCTTTGCTCCGTTTTCAATGAGAACTTGCTCCATGTTCGTAATGTTTCTAGTGAATGAAGCGCTTCCGGCATAGATTCTGTAAACAATCTATGGCTTCCAGTCACAGTTCTACTACATCAGTGCCTTGAACACGTCTCTACCCAGGGCCGTTGGAGATGCTCAAAGTTGATTGGCTCCCGATTTTTCGGGAGCCTGGAAGAGCTGTAGATAGCTTGCCTTGCCAGACTAAGCTCGCAACAGGCCCTCGTGTTGCGTCACACTTAGGATGGGGGGGCCCAGGCTAACTCTTTGTAGACTCATGATAATGATGAAAATTATGGATGACCCCTTAAACAAACGAGACAAAAATGTTATACTTGGTCATTTATTTATTGAGGAAAATGATCCAATATTACATATGTGAGTGGCAAAAGTATGTGAACCTCTAGAATTAGCAGTTAATTTGAAGGTGAAATTAGAGTCAGATGTTTTCAATCAATGGGATGACAATCAGGTGTGAGTGGGCACCCTGTTTTATTTAAAGAACAGGGATCTATCAAAGTCTGATCTTCACAACACGTTTGTGGAAGTGTATCATGGCACGAACAAAGGAGATTTCTGAGGACCTCAGAAAAAGCATTGTTGATGCTCATCAGGCTGGAAAAGGTTACAAAACCATCTCTAAAGAGTTTGGACTCCACCAATCCACAGTCAGACAGATTGTGTACAAATGGGGGAAAGTCAAGACCATTGTTACCCTCCCAGGAGTGCTCGACCAACAAAGATCACTCCAAAAGCAAGGCGTGTAATAGTCAGCGAGGTCACAAAGGACCCCAGGGTAACTTCTAAGCAACTGAAGGCCTCTCTCACATTGGCTAATGTGAGTTCATGAGTCCACCATCAGGAGAACACTGAACAACAATGGTGTGCATGGCAGGGTTGCAAGGAGAAAGCCACTGCTCTCCAAAAAGAACATTGCTGCTTGTCTGCAATTTGCTAAAGATCACATGGACAAGCCAGAAGGCTATTGGAAAAATGTTTTGTGGATGGATGAGACCAAAATAGAACTTTTTGGTTTAAATGAGAAGTGTTATGTTTGGAGAAAGGAAAACACTGCATTCCAGCATAAGAACCTTATCCCATCTGTGAAACATGGTGGTGGTAGTATCATGGTTTGGGCCTGTTTTGCTGCATCTGGGCCAGGACGGCTTGCCATCATTGATGGAATGATGAATTCTGATTTATACCAGCGAATTCTAAAGGAAAATGTCAGGACATCTGTCCATGAACTGAATCTCAAGAGAAGGTGGGTCATGCAGCAAGACAACGACCCTAAGCAGACAAGTCGTTCAACCAAAGAATTGTTAAAGAAGGATAAAGTAAATGTTTTGGAATGGCCAAGTCAAAGTCCTGACCTTAATCCAATCGAAATGTTGTGGAAGGACCTGAGGCAAGCAGTTCATGTGAGGAAACCCGCCAACATCCCAGAGTTGAAGCTGTTCTGTACAGAGGAATGGGCTAAAATTCCTCCAAGCCGGTGTGCATGACTGATCAGCAGAAATGTTTATTTGCAGTTATTACTGCACAAGGGAGTCATACCAGATACTGACAGCAAAGGTTCACATACTTTTGCCACTCACAGATATGGGTTCCCTTTATCTACTTTTAGGACTTGTGTGAAAATCTGATGATGTTTTAGGTCATATTTATGCATAAATATGGAAAATTCAAAAGGGTTCACAAACTTTCAAGCACCACTGTATATCTGGTTTTAACTTGCATTTGTGGATGCAGTAATGAACTGTTTTCACAGATGATGGTTTTCTGAAGTGTTCCTGAGCCCATACAGTGCTTTCCCCTATAGACACGTGTCTGCTTTTAAGGCAGTGTCACCAGAGGGCCAGAAGATCACAGGCATCCAATGTCAGTTTCCAGCCTTGTCTCTTGCATACAGAGATTTCTCCAGATTCTCTGAATCTTTTAATGAGATTACATACCATAGATGAGGTGATCCCTAAATTCTTTGCAATTTTACAATGAGGAACGTTATTCTTAAATTGTTGCACTATTTGCCCACACAGTCTTTCACAGAGTGGTGAACCTCTCCCCATCTTTACTTCTGAGAGACTCCGCCTGTCTGGGATGCTCTTCTTTTTATACCCAATCATATTACTGACCTGTTGTCAATTAATCAAATGAGGGTTTTTTTGTTTTTGTTTTTTAGCATTACACAATTTTTTCAGTCTTCTGTTGCCCCTGTCCCAACTTTTCTGAAATGAGTTGCTGCCATCAAATTCAAAATGAGTATATATTTTCAAAAAACAATACAATTTCTCATTTTCAACATTTGACATGTTGCCTTCAATGAAATACAATCCCGATTCCAAAAAAGTTGGGACAAAGTACAAATTGTAAATAAAAACGGAATGCAATGATGTGGAAGTTTCAAAATTCCATATTTTATTCAGAATAGAACACAGATGACATATCAAATGTTTAAACTGAGAAAATGTATCATTTAAAGAGAAAAATTAGGTGATTTTAAATTTCATGACAACAACACATCTCAAAAAAGTTGGGACAAGGCCATGTTTACCACTGTGAGACATTCCCTTTTCTCTTTACAACAGTCTGTAAACGTCTGGGGACTGAGGAGACAAGTTGCTCAAGTTTAGGGATAGGAATGTTAACCCATTCTTGTCTAATGTAGGATTCTAGTTGCTCAACTGTCTTAGGTCTTTTTTGTCGTATCTTCCATTTTATGATGCGCCAAATGTTTTCTATAGGTGAAAGATCTGGACTGCAGGATGGCCAGTTCAGTACCCGGACCCTTCTTCTACGCAGCCATGATGCTGTAATTGATGCAGTATGTGGTTTGACATTGTCATGTTGGAAAATGCAAGGTCTTCCCTGAAAGAGACGTCGTCTGGATGGGAGCATATGTTGCTCTAGAACCTGGATATACCTTTCGGCATTGATGGTGTCTTTCCAGATGTGTAATCTGCCCACATGCACTAATGCAACCCCATACCATCAGAGATGCAGGCTTCTGAACTGAGTGCTAATAACAACTTGGGTCGTCCTTCTCCTCTTTAGTCCGAATGACACGGCGTCCCTGATTTCCATAAAGAACTTCAAATTTTGATTCGTCTGACCACAGAACAGTTTTCCACTTTGCCACAGTCCATTTTAAATGAGCCTTGGCCCAGAGAAGATGTCTGCGCTTCTGGATCATGTTTAGATACGGCTTCTTCTTTGCCAGTTTTAGCTGGCAACGGCGGATGGCAGGGTGAATTGTGTTCACAGATAATGTTCTCTGGAAATATTCCTGAACCCATTTTGTGATTTCCAATACAGAAGCATGCCTGTATGTGATGCAGTGCCGTATAAGGGCCCAAAGATCACGGGCACCCAGTATGGTTTTCCAGCCTTGACCCTTACACACAGAGATTCTTCCAGATTCTCTGAATCTTTTGATGATATTATGCACTGTAGATGATGATATGTTCAAACTCTTTGCAATTTTACACTGTCGAACTCCTTTCTGATATTGCTCCACTATTTGTCGGCGCAGAATTAGGGGGACTGGTGATCGTCTTCCCATCTTTACTTCTGAGAGCCACTGCCACTCCAAGATGCTCTTCTCCCCTCACCCTCACTAAGATGGGCCCGCATGACGACCCCGAGGCCTTCCTCACGCTCTTCAAGCAGGCAGCAGAGGCCTCGGGCTGGCCGGTGGAACAGCGCGCGGCACGCCTCCTCCCCCTGCTAATGGGTGAGGCACAGCTGGCCGCGCTACAGCTCCCCGCCAACCGCCGGCTGGTCTATGCGGACCTTCGCCAGGCCGTCCTCCAGCGGGTGGGGCGCACCCGTGAACAACAGTGACAGCGCTTCCGCGCTCTGCATCTGGAGGAAGTCGGCCGGCCGTTCGCGTTTGGCCAGCAGCTCTGGGACGCCTGCTGGCGGTAGTTGAGGGCTGACAACCGCGACGCCGAGGGAATCATCGATCAGGTGGTACTGGAGCAGTTCATCGCCCGCCTACCAGAGAGAACTGTGGAGTGGGTCCAGTGCCACCGCCCGGCGTCGCTGGATCAGGCCATCGAGTTGGCGGAGGACCATTTGGCGGCTGTTCTGATGGCAGGACAGCGGACATCCTTTTCTTCCCTCTTCTCTCTCTCTCTCCTTCTGTGTCTTGTCCTCGACCCGTTGCCCCACCCCAGCCGGCCCGTCGCACCCGCGGTGCCCTCCCGTTTTTCCCTTCTGTGTCTGTCTCCCCCCCCTCCCCAGGTGAGTGAGCCCCAAAGCGCCGGTGCAGAGAGGAAGCCCGGGCCGGTTTGCTGGTGCTGCGGTGAGCCAGGCCACCTCCAACAGCAGTGCTTGGCGATGGAAGTGGGCGCGGTGGTTTGGATCCCCGATGCGCCAGGAGCTGCCCTCGATCGGGCCGGAGCATATCGCATACCGGTGAGTATCCAAGGGGATACATATCAGGCTTTGGTGGACTCTGGCTGTAATCAGACCTCAATTCACCAAAGCCTGGTGCAAGACAAGGCATTGGGGGGAGCACAAGGGGTGAAGGTGTTGTGTGTGCATGGGGATGTTCACAGCTACCCTTTAGTGTCGGTCCACATTCTTTTTCGAGGGGAAAAATTTAGAGTAAAGGCGGTGGTTAATCCTTGCCTCACCCACTCGATAATTTTGGGGACTGATTGGCCGGGATTCCAGGAGTTAATGAGCCATCTAGTGAAGAGTGGGTCATGCCGTAGTTTAGCAGGGGGAGGTCCCGGTGTCGCTTTGGCAGGAGCAGCTGTCACAGAGCTGTCTATGTCATCTCCGCGTCAGAGTGAGGAGCAGCAGGCTCCTCCTCCCTCTCTCGGGGAATTCCTTGTGGATTTTATGTTAGAGCAATCACGAGACAAGTCTCTGCAGCATGCGTTTGACCAAGTGAGAGTAATCGATGGTCAAACGCTCCAGCCAAACGCCACCCCGTCCTTCCCCTATTTTTCTATTATGAAGGATAGGTTATACCGAGTGACCCAGGACACTCAGACTAAAGAGCAAGTCACGCAGCTTTTGATCCCAAAGAGCCGCTGGGAATTGGTATTCCAGGCGGCACACTTTAATCCCATGGCTGGACACTTAGGGCAGGATAAAACACTAGCCCGACTAATGGCCCGGTTCTATTGGCCAGGGATTCGTGGCAATGTCCGTAGGTGGTGTACGGCGTGCTGCGAATGCCAGTTAGTAAATCCAGCGGCCATTCCAAAAGCGCCTTTGCGCCCTCTCCCATTAATTGAGACCCCATTTGAAAGAATTGGGATGGATCTCGTTGGGCCATTAGATCGGTCAACACGAGGGTACCGCTTTATTTTAGTTCTGGTGGACTATGCAACGCGATACCCGGAAGCAGTGCCTCTTCACAATATCTCAGCACGCAGTATTGCGGAAGCGCTCTTCCGCGTCATCTCCCGAGTTGGAATCCCGAAAGAGATTCTGACTGACCAAGGCACCTTGTTTATGTCACGTACACTGAACGAACTGTATGGGTTATTAGGTATTAAGCCGATCTGCATCAGTGTTTATCACCCACAAACGGACGGTTTAGTTGAACGGTTCAGTCGCACCCTCAAGAATATAATTAAAAAATTCGTAAGTGAGGACGCACATAATTGGGATAAATGGCTCGAACCCTTGTTATTTGCAGTGCAAGAGGTCTCCCAAGCCTCCACGGGGTTCTCCCCATTCGAATTGTTATATGGGCGTAAGCCGAGCGGCATTCTAGGTGTGCTGTGAGAAAACTGGGAGGAGGGACCTTCACCCAGTAAAAATCAAATTCAATACGTTATGGACCTGCGCGCAAAATTCCACACACTCACACACCTAACCCAGGAGAATTTGCGGCAGGCCCAAGAACGGCAAACCCGCCTGTATGACAGGGGTATGCGCCTTAGGGAGCTCGCACCGGGAGATAAAGTTCTCGTACTGTTGCCCACATTGAGCTCCAAATTAATCACCAAGTGGCAAGGACCCTTTGAGGTCACATGGCGAGTCGGGGATGTCGACTACGAGGTGAGGTGAATGGACAGGGGTGGGGTGCTACAGATTTACCACCTCAATCTTCTCAAACTCTGGAACGAGGAGGTCCCCATGGCATTGGTGTCGGTGGTTCCGGAGAAGGTGGAGCTGGGGCAGAGGTTCAAAAGGGAACATTGGCATCGCGTACCTCTCCGGTCCCCTGTGGAGATCACCTCTCCCCGACCCAACTCGCGGAGGTCGCCCAGTTGCAGACCAAGTTTTCGGACGTGTTCTCGCCCCTGCCCGGCCGCACCGATCTCATAGAGTCAAGTCAAGTTAAGTTTATTTGTATAGCGCTTTTAACAATAAACATTGTCGCAAAGCAGCTTTACAGAATTTGAACGACTTAAAACATGAGCTAATTTTATCCCTAATCTATCCCCAATGAGCAAGCCTGTGGCGATGGTGGCAAGGAAAAACTCCCTCAAACGATATGAGGAAGAAACCTCACTCAAACCAGACTCAAAAGGGAACTCGTCCTCATTTGGGCAACAACAGACAGCATGACTATAACATTAACAGTTTTAACATGAAGACAGTTTCGTTGATGTTGTAACTCTTCATTGATGGAAACTTGAGTGCACAACTGTTCATGACAACTGCAGTCCTAAAGTTAGCAAGTTAACTGCAGTCCTCAGCCATAAAAGCATTACTGTAAGAGTCCAGAGCATCCTCCAGGTGTAACCCTCAACTGTCCTCATGGGGGTGAGCACCACATTGAGATGCCCCCGGGGGTGGTAGTGCACAGCCGCCCTTACAGATTACCCGAACACAAGAAAAAGGTGGTTCGGGAAGAACTCGAGGCCATGCTTGAAATGGGCATTGTCGAGGAGTCCCACAGTGACTGGAGCAGTCCGGTGGTCTTGGTTCCCAAGGCCGACAGGTCGGTCCGGTTCTGTGTGGACTATAGAAAAGTCAACGCGGTATCTAAATTTGACGCGTACCCAATGCCTCATATTGATAAGTTGCTCAATCGACTAGGCACGGCTCGCTTTTACTCAACACTGGATTTGACAAAGGGATATTGGCAGATCTCCTTGACTCCATTATCCCAAGAAAAAACGGCCTTTTCCACACCGTTCAGCTTACACCAGTTTGTCACACTTCCTTTTGGGCTGTTTGGGGCACCTGCTACGTTCCAGCGACTGATGGATAGGGTCCTCCACCCCCACACCACCTATGCTGCCGCGTACCTAGACATCATTATTTATAGTAATGACTGGCAGCGGCACCTACAACACCTGAGGGCCGTCCTTAGGTTGCTGAGGCGGGCGGGTCTCACAGCCAACCCGAAGTAGTGTGCGATTGGGCGGGTGGAAGTACGGTATCTGGGCTTCCACTTGGGCAATGGGCAGGTGCATCCCCAAATTAACAAGACAGCAGCAATTGCGGCCTGCCCAAGGCCCAAGACCAAAAAGGAGGTGAGACAGTTCCTGGGGCTGGCTGGCTACTATCGTAGGTTTATACCTAATTATTCGGACGTCACCAGCCCGCTGACTGATCTGACTAAAAAGGGGGCACCAGATCTGGTCCAGTGGATGGAGCAATGCCAGCGGGCTTTCTCTGAGGTGAAGGCTGCACTGTACGGGGGGCCACTGTTACACTCCCCTGACTTTTCTCTCCCCTTTACATTGCAGATGGACATGTCGGACAGAGGGCTGGGGGCCGTTCTGTCCCAGGAGGTGGAGGGGGAGGACTGCCCCGTCCTGTACATAAGCAGGAAGCTGTCGGTGTGTGAGGGACGCTACAGCACTATCGAAAAGGAGTGCCTGGCGATCAAGTGGGCGGTCCTCGCCCTCCGCTACTACCTCCTGGGGCGCTCTTTCACCCTCTGTTCAGACCATGCGCCCCTTCAGTGGCTCCACTGCATGAAGGATGCCAATGTGTGGATCACCTGTTGGTATCTGGCACTCCAGCCCTTTAATTTCAAGGTGGTCCACAGGCCAGGGGCGCAGATGGTCATGGCGGACTTCCTCTCCCATCAAGGGGGGGGTGGGGAAGTCAGCTGCAGGCCGGACGGCTGCCCAGCCTGAGTCGGGCGGTGGGGGTATGTGGCAGTGGGGGCATGGTCAAGCGTCGGTCTGTGACCGGAAGGCGGAGTCAGGGAAGGTAAGTGGCAGAATCACTGCACCTGATGTTGGTTAATCTATGTTTGTGTGTCTTCCCCAGTGACCGCGCCCTATATAAGGAGAGAGAGAGCAGAGGAAGGAAGCCCTCTCCCTGACCTGACGACTCGTGTGTGTGTGTGTGGCTGAGAGAGTGAATATAGTTACTGAAAAGTACTAAATAAAGAGTTTTCTTGTGGAACTTAATTCTGGCCTGCCATCTTTTCTGTGCTCCATCCCTACGAACTGCTACAGCCAGTTTTTAAGGCCAGAAACAGGAGTGTCATACATTTTACGTCTTTCCTGATCACATGACTCATTAATAAATTCAAAACAAGAGTTTTATAGTAATGCATATTTCTTCAACAAGAAAATGCAGTCGTAAACACTCAGTACGTTGACATGCACATTAATATTCCACTGTTATTCTGAATATTCGGAATTTGATACGGGTATATCGTGTGTATTGATTGCATGTATATTGGGTGTCATGATTGTGTGTATGTTGGGTGTATTGATATGGGTGTGTAGGTGGTGGTGGAATTTGCACTGATACACACATTCACGTGGTTGTTGCAGTGGCTGCATTGACAGTCTACAGGGGTGTATACATACAGTATGTGTGTTTGTAATCAGTGGTTAGGGTTAATAACTTATTTTAAAAAGATATATTGGTTTTAGCTCCTCTGCAGTACCTGAAGTGTTTTAGCAGATGCAGAACACCCAGTTACCTGTAAAGTATTCGCCAAACTCCTGTTCCAGCTTCATGGCCCGGTCATATGTCTTCTTGGCTTGCTCTTCCGTCAACCTCTTGTTCATCTCCCTGGAAAGTCAAGTCAAGTCAAGTCAACTTTATTGTCAAATATGCTATACATGCTCGACATACAGCACAGATGAAATTTCAGTCCTCTCTGACCCACAGTGCAAACAGGCAATGCAATAAATAAAAATAAAAATAGAATAATTGAAAAAACAAACAATATAAACAGTATAAACACTCTAGATAAGAGCTAGACATAGACTAAACACTCAAACAATAAAAACAGTATAAACACTAGATAAGAACTAGACATAGACTAAACACTCAGACAATATAAACAGTGTAAACACTAGATAAGAACTAGACAAAGACTAAACACTCATAAACAGACAATATAAACAGTATAAACACTAGATAAGAACTAGACAGACTAAACACTCAAACAATATAAACAGTATAAACACTCTAGATAAGAACTAGACGTAGACTAAACACTCATATATACATACATACACACACACACACACGTAAATTGGTGCAAATAAACAAACAGTCAAGGGCACTTGAGGTCTCATCTCATTATCTGTAGCCGCTTTATCCTTCTACAGGGTCGCAGGCAAGCTGGAGCCTATCCCAGCTGACTACGGGCGAAAGGCGGGGTACACCCTGGACAAGTCGCCAGGTCATCACAGGGCTGACACATAGACACAGACAACCATTCACACTCACATTCACACCTACGGTCAATTTAGAGTCACCAGTTAACCTAACCTGCATGTCTTTGGACTGTGGGGGAAACCGGAGCACCCGGAGGAAACCCACGCGGACACGGGGAGAACATGCAAACTCCACACAGAAAGGCCCTCGCCGGACCCGGGGTTCGAACCCAGGACCTTCTTGCTGTGAGGCGACAGCGCTAACCACTACACCACCGTGCCGCCCGGCACTTGAGGTACAGCAGTTAAACATGAAATAAGCAGTATAAACAAACTAGCAGCTGTTAAGGTGAGATAGTGCGGAATAGTGCAAATGAGCGAGGTAAAATGAGATGTGCGGTCCCTGAGTTCAGTGTGTTAATGAACGATGAGATGTATGCATGTATGTGTGTGTGTGTTTGGGGGGGGGGGAACTGTGAGGATGACATGTCAGATGCTGAAGGGGGGGCAGGGGGGTGTGCAAGCAGAATCTGTGGCAGGGGGCAGAGGGGGGAGGAGGGGCAGAACAGGGAGGGAGTTGAGCCTCCTGACCGCCTGGTGAAAGAAACTGTTCTTGAGCCTGCTGGTTTTGGCCCGGAGACTCCGCAGTCTCCTCCCCGACGGCAGCAGACTGAAGAGGCTGTGAGATGGGTGGGTGGGGTCACCTGCAATCCTGATGGCTTTGCGGGTGAGGCGGTAGTTATAAATATCCATTAGAGAAGGGAGAGAGACACCAATGATCCTCTCAGCTGCTCTCACGATGCGCTGCAGAGTCTTGCAGCAGGACACGGTGCAGGCGCCGTACCACACGGTGATGCAGCTGGTCAGGATGTTCTCGATGGTGCCTCTGTAGAAAGTGTGCATGATGGGGGCCGGGGCTCTTGCTCTCCTCAGTTTGCGGAGGAAGTACAGACGCTGTTGGGCTTTTTGGCCAATGATGTGGTGGTGTTGCTCCAGGGCAGGTCTTCAGAGATGTGTACACCCAGAAACTTGGTGCTGCTCACCCTCTCCACTGCAGCACCGTCGGTAGATAGTGGAGCATGCTGGGTGTGCTCTCTCCTGAAGTCCACAACAATCTCCTTTGTCTTCTCCACGTTCAGACGGAGATTGTTGTCCTTGCAGCACATGGCCAAGCGGCTCACCTCACTCCTGTAGCTTGTCTCATCGCCATTGTTGATGAGACCCACCACAGTTGTGTCATCCGCAAACTTAATGAAGAGATTAGAGTTGGATGTTGGTGTGCAGTCGTGGGTCAGCAGAGTGAAGAGGAGGGGGCTTAGCACACATCCTTGGGGGGCCCCCGTGTTCAATGTGATGGTGCTGGAGGAGTTGCTGCCGACCCGTACAGTCTGTGGTCTCCCCGTCAGGAAGTCCAGCAGCCAGTTGCACAAGGAGGTGTTGAGTCCCAGCTGGTCCAGTTTATGAATGAGCTGCTGAGGAATGATTGTGTTGAATGCTGAGCTAAAGTCTATGAACAGCATTCTGACATACGAGTCTTTTGTCTCCAGGTGGGTGAGGGCTGAGTGGACGGCAGTGGAGATGGCGTCATCGGTCGAACGGTTGGACTGATATGCAAACTGGAAAGGGTCCAGGGCGGGGGGAGGGCAGACTTGATATGCCGCATGACTAGCCGCTTGAAGCACTTCATGAGGATGGGAGTGAGTGCGACAGGGCGGTAGTCATTGAAGCAGGAGGGAGACGGCTTCTTCGGGACCGGGATGATGGTGGTGGTTTTGAGGCACGTGGGGACAACAGCCTGGCTCAACGAGATGTTGAAGATGTCTGTAAAGACATCTGTGAGCTCCTCGGCACAGTCTCTCAGGACACGACCAGGAATGTTATCAGGAAAGACATGAGTTTTCATGTATTCATGGTCACCTGTACTTTCAGACAGTATAATGCTGCAAAATACAGGACAGCAGCATTAAGTGTACTTACATTAATGATTCGATGGACTTAGGCTTTATAAAGATGGCGATAGGGTAGAGTTGTGCTACTTGTAGCCTCTTTATGGCATTTCCTGATACATCAAGTATGCAGTGCTTTCCCTGCAAAAAAAAGACATCAAGAACACAGAAGACTGAACACATACAACTGACCTAGATGTGAAACTTAACGTGCTTAAATGATCGAAAATGCTAAAATGGAAATGCAGATTCGTTTGTTCTGAGTGCATGGGAAAAGTCACAGAACCGTTTACGCTTTGCACTGGTACTTTTTGCACAGTCTGTACTTCCTTTTCCCCAAGAAAATAACTTGATATGCTTTCCTAGTGTGCAAATGCATGGCTACAGTGCAAAGCTCAATTTCACCCTGTGTCACACTAACCCTCTCAGCCACGTATCTGACTGACTGGACGCTGGTTCCATACAGGTTGTCATTGTACTGTCCGGCCTCGATGAACTTGTGCTCTTGTATGTCCTTCTCCATTTGCTCTCGCGAGGTGACAAAGTGGTAATCTCGCCCATCGACTTCATAATCTCGCTTCGCTCTTGTAGTATCTGAATTACATCAGAACAAGCCATGTGAGTCTAAATCTATCTACACTGAAAGTAACCCAAATGTGTAAATACAGTCAATATTTAAATACTAAAAAGTATCATACTTCCATTATAACTAATATACAGTAGCTTGTATTATAGTTCATTGTCTTATGTGGCTTGCTCAATTATTTGTTAGTTCTTCACTTTTTCCATTGCCTAAGTCTGAATGATGTCAGTGATCGAGGTTACTAAGTGCAAGAGTCTAAGTCCAAACTTCTATCTACTTTACAAACAACAAGAGTTTAACACCTCAGTCTATATTAAGCATCAATAAACCTCCTGTTTATTGATGAGCTCTTTTCACACTTACCCATTCGCCCTGAAATGTTATCCGCTTTTTAGAAGATTATAAAAATGAACAACAATAATTACATTTAAAAAACACATGCAAATGGTTAAGCAAAATAACACACACACACACACACACACAAAACAAAGGACATAAATTAAAAAGGACACAAGATACTAACTGACACACAAATGAAAACCCAGCAGATTAAACCATGACATGTCTTGCTTCAATAGTGTGCTGCTAGAAAACGTATTCACAGTCGTCACACTATTAAATTAGTACATGTTGAAAAACAAGCTTCTATGGCTTCAATTTTGATGTCAAGATGACATAAATACAGTAGTTGTGCAGCAGGATCAAACATACATGAGTAAGACTTTCTGAGAACAGGAAGCACATCCGATCTGAGTTACACAATCACTGACAAGTGTAAATGCTCCTAAATGATGCCTAATAAAGAACAGTGCTCTGAGGGCAATAATATTCTGAACAATTAATACATAATTCATAAAAAATACAGCTAATAGAACATGATAAAACATTATAAAAAAAAACCAGTTGTGAGTGAAGAAAGTGTTTTCATGAAAGTATTGTGTGTGTGTTTTGGGGGTGATTTTTTTAAGGACACTTACGTGGCACACATGAGCCAAACTTGTCTGGAAATTCAGAGATGAGATCATCATTGATTCTGTCTTTCATGGGCCCCAGAATGATCACGGGTCTGGCATAGTTGACTGTTTTCAGCACAAAAGAAGAAGCAGACTGTACTGAGTTATTATGTACTGAAAATAAAGGCCAATATGAAAAATTTCTAATGCAACACTTGATAATTCACAGTGGTGTTTAATGCTGGGTTATGCTCTGTGGCTTTAAACGGGCCAGTGCTTACTTTCTTGCCGAAGCACAGGCTCATAGGAGAGGATCACATCCTCTTGGCTCCCTAGTGAGACAGTGAGAGAGAGAGAACACACTTTCTAAACTACAGGATAAAACACAGTGTCTGCTTTCATTTCCTTAATCTGTGTGTGTGTGTGTGTGTGTGTGTGTGTGTATGAGAGAGAGAGAATGGTATACAAGATGGTGTTGGAGGAAGCAGCTGTATCAGCAGAGCAGCAGCTTCAGGTGATCTGTAAATAGATTACTGAATGTGCAACATCCTTGCGTGCATGTAGTCAAGGACACGTCAAGATTATTTTGGCAACCCAGATTAAAGAGATGAACACAAATTTAATAGATTACAGACATGTGATGTGATCGCAAAGAAACTGAAGTCTTCAGACAGTGACAGCAAACGTCTTTCTTCATCTGATTAGAGGCAGACTGGCGTAAAGTAGCACGACTGTTAGATGTGTCTGAAGATTAATAAATACTGAAAAAACAGCCTCTCCATATTTAGTGTTTTGACTCTTCTGCAAAAGAAGATTTGTGAAAACTCACTCTAATTCCAAAAATGACGTGCATCACTACAGTCGGTTAAAAAGAATCAAACTGTGCTGTATCTTGAGGCTGTGCTCAACAGATCAGCAGAAGGCATGCTCTGTTAATATCTCATATCTGCATAATCACTCCCTTCTGTCCATTGCTACAGGAGAATGAAATGGAAGAAGGAAATTTTAGGGTGCAGGCAAACGAGGGAATCAACAGAAATGAATTAATAAAATCAAAACAGCAATCATAATTTGTATCTTCAGTTTTTACATTTTAACTATCATGTATTAGTCAATTACAAAAATATCAGTATCAGATGGATATTACAACTTTTTTTTTCTCCCTCAGAGACCAGAAATGAGGCCACTTCCTGTTTTGATGCCCATGCCATTGCGGCTTCCTTATACTGTTAACTAGTAATGCACTGCAATGGCTTTCATTTGCATCTCCATCACATCTATAGTGCAAATCTGTTTAGTAGTACAGACAAGATGATAGATCCTAGGATGTAATCTAACAGTTTATTTCACCAAAGAAACACCTGGAAATTTGTTAAGAAATAAGATGGAAGTAATCAGGCTAACAAAATCAAGTTATTTTCTACTGATGATACTTCAAGCACTTCAAGCAGAGGGTCATGCAATATCAGTTTCCTGATTAATCTCAGATAACAGAGAGATAGAGGAGAGGTGAGAACTGGGCTCTCGGATGAAGTAGGGTTTTAAATAGGTAATGGAAACCACACAACTACACAACTGCCTGTCATCATTTTCTGCTGCCTATTCAAAAATTCACAAAACATTCTGTCTGTGGGATGTATTTTGAACATAAATATGAAAAGTTTCATGTATTTCATATCTCATAAATGGCATTAAGAGCCACAACCCATAAAGGAATAATATCTGGTGTGAAATGAACTGTATATTTTTTAAAATAGTTATTAGTGTAACTTTCTGGTGCTCTAAATCTCCTTCTGGACTGCCTGTGGTCCTAAACTCACCCACTGAAACACTTAGAAGACTGAACATTTTAAAGGCAACTATTTCCCTGCTGTGCATCTTGGATATTTAGAGAATACGCCAGAATCTTTCAAGCTAATCTCTGTCTTCAACATCTAAAGGATACAATGCATTGTACGGTATAAGTATTGTATAAGTAATTTTCACACATTTTGTAGTGTTACAACTTGGAAATGAAATCTGATTCTATGTCATGACTCTATACAAAATGTGGGCTAATCTATATTGTTTGCAAATTATTTACATATTAAAAAAAACCTTAAAAATTGTGATTGCGTAAGTATTCACCCATGTTACTGCAAAAGCCATAAATTATTTCTGGTGCAACCAGTTACCATCAGAAGACACATAATTAGATGAGTGGAGTCCACCTGCATGCAATTAAAGTGTCACGTGATCTGTGTATAAATACATCTGTTCCTGGAAGGCCCCAGAGTTTGTCAGAGAACAGATCAAAACAAATAGCATCATGAAGACCACAGAGCTCTCAAAAACAAAGTTGTGGAAAAGCGTTAATCCAGGTTTGGCTATAAAAAATCTCACACTTTGAACATCCTCCAGAGCACCGTTAAATCCATAATTATTAAAGGTAGACTGTCTTTCAGATTTTTCAAGTTTAGGTCATAAAAAGAATTTTCCCTGACACGCAATTATTTTTGTTTAGTGGACTGAAAGCTGCTGAATTCGAATCACAGACTTCCAATTTTATTAGTTTTTTTAAAAAATAGAACAGTTAATGAATTTAGTAGGGCCATGTGGCCCTAAATTCTCCGCTATTTTTTCCTGCTTCACCATGACCCAATATAAGATACTATGTCATGCATCACATGGTGGACTTTCCCCATTCATGCAAGGCATTGCGGGATATTAATTTGAAACGGGAGAGAAAAATGGTAGACATGAGTGTGCGAATGAAACATGAAAGACCAACTACAGTAACAGAAAGTGGGAAGAAAATACATTATGTTGTGAAAGAAAGGAAACACAGGACCAAACTAATAATATCGGCAGTCATCGAGCACCTCAGTGTGATCAGCTGTTCATTTAGCGACAGAATGATGTCACTGTCAGTGCACGGTCAAAGGTAAACCTGTAGATGTCGGTAATGCAACACTGTGGATGCCAGCTGTTGTAAAACCCTAAAGATGAAGAAGATGACGACAACTAAGGTAAACCTGTGCATGCGCACACAGACTTCCTCTGTTTGTTTAACTGCACAAAGCGAGCGATTTCATACACATTATTTGCTAGGGAATCCCTCCATCCATCCGTCCATTATCTGTAGCCGCTTATCCTGTCCTACAGGGTCGCAGGCAAGCTGGAGCCTATCCCAGCTGACTATGGGCGAGAGACAGGGTACACCCTGGACAAGTTGCCAGGTCATGCTAGGGAAACCCCTCAAATTACCCTTTCCCAGTCACAGAATGGCCTGTTTTTTTTTTTTTTTAAGATATTACAGAAACAAACATACATCACAATGACCAAATTTCAGAGAGAACTAAGTTTCACCGATTTTATGAAATCGAAAGGCCATCTACTTTTAAAACGGAAAGAATGTTACAATAATGGCTCTGTTTACAGGAGGCTATCCACCAAATGTCAGTGACAAAACTAGACTGCATTTCCACAGAGAAAATGTAAAGTGCTTGCTGAGCTGCAGCAGAACAACTATCATGCTAGCATGCTAAAAGCTAGCATGCCAACATGCTAATGCCAACATGCTAACAGTTAGCATGCTAACATGCTAACAGCATACTAACATGCTAACAGTTAGCATGCTAACATGCTAACAGCATACTAACATGTTAAAAGCTAGCATGTTAACATGTTAATGCTAACATGCTAATAGATAACATGCTAACAGCTACCATTCTAACATGCTAATGATTAACATGCTATTTGTTAAAATTCTAACACTTTAAGGCTAATGTGTTGACAGCTATCATGCTAACAGCTAACAGGCTAACATGCTAATGGATAGTATGTTAACTTTTAGCATGTTAACATGCTGAGGGTGACATGCTAACAGCTAACATGCTAACAGTTAGAACGCTAACATGCTCAGGCGAACTCGCTAACAGCAAACATGCGAACTCTGCATGCTACTATGCTAATCCTAACATGTTAACAGCTCTCATGATAACATGCTAATGGTGAACATGCTAACAACTCACAAGCTAACAGCAGGCATGATATCGTAATGGGTAACATGCTAACAGCTAGCATGGTAACACGTGAATGCTTATATGCTAATTGCTATCATGTGTGCGTGTAAGTATTCATAATAAAGTGGCCATTGAGTTGAAGTTGATTTGCTGTCAAAGTCTCAAATGAGCAGATCCTTGCCAAATGCATCATCACCTATGGGGGAAGGGAGGAATGACTCAGTCAAGCTTCCATTGATTAGCGGCAAAATGGAGAAAAATTGGACAGATGAAAGGCAAGACAAAGACGAGTGCGGGTCAGAACCGATATCATGTGTGTGATGGGTGATTTGGCCTGAGGTGCCATATGAAGTTTGGTGGATGTGTGGTGAAGTGTTACTGAGCAAAACTCCATTCATTTGAATGGGGCCAAAAATCAATGGAAGCCTATGGAGGTACGAAGAGATGCGTGAAAACCAAGGAAAAGACGAGTGCAGGTCTCAGATGAGGGGATGGATCTGTGCGGGAACTTGGCCTGAGGCATCAAGTGAAGTTTCTTGAAGCTTGGTCACTTGGTTAAAAAAATTGATGGAGAGTGAAAGTTTTTCTCCTGAAACACCATTCATTTTCAATGGGGCCAAAAATCAATGCAAGCCTATGGAGGAAAAAGGGATGAGCAAAAAGAAAGGAAAAATATGAGTGCAGGTCCGAACCGATTGCATGTATGTGTTGGGGGAGTTGGCCTGAAGTATCACGTGAGGTTTGGTGCATCTGCGATGGAGCGTGTCCGAATAGGATGATTCAATTCATGAGCCCTATTCATTCTCTATGGGAAAAAAACAAAAGAAAAACGACAAGAACAACAGAACGGGCGCGTTGATCCAAAAGCTGTATACAAGCACACTACACCACTTCGGGCCAGACGTCTCAGAGTTGAAACGGTGTCTCTATCTCGAACGCCCTAGGAGGAGTAGTGGATCCAAAAAACGTGTCGGAATAAGGCAGAATAAGTAAACTTAAGAAGAACAATAGTGCAGCCTTTGGCTGCTGTGTGCTTGAGCAAGCACACTAATAAGGATGGCATTAGGCAAAGAAGCAACCAAGAGGCCAAAAAGACTGGACACTCCACAATACGAGGCTTTATGGGCGCGTGGCAAGAAGAAAGCCATTAATGGAAAAATCCATATGAAATGCCTTTTAGAGACTCAGAAATCATGTAGAAATGGCTCTTTGGTTTGATCAGACCAAAATGGAAACTTTTAGCCATGGCACAAAGCATTACATTTGGCAGAAACCCAATATTGATTATTGCCCTGAGAACACCATTCCCACAGTAAAGCACAGTGGTGGTAGTATCATGTTCAGGGACTGGGAAACTGATAAAGGTTGAGGATAAGTTGAAAGGATCCAAATACATGGAAATCCTATAAGAAAACCTGTTCCAGTCTGTTAAAGACCTGAAACTGGTGCAAAGGTTACCTTCCAACGGGACAATGCTCCTAAGCTGTCAAAGTTACACTGGAGTCATTCAAAACCAAGAAAATAAATGAATTAGAATGACCCAGTCAAGGGAAGACCTCACATTAAGAACATATAGAAAAACCTGTTTGAATATTTGCTTGGAAAAAAAAAGATTTTTGAAAATTGCCATACCAATATTAGACATACGTATGGTGTAAATCAAATGATCAAAATCCAAATTAAGCAGCTTTTAGTTCACAGTTGTAACACTGGGAAATGAGGTCAATATTAGAGAGTCTTATTGAATTTGATCTCTCTCTCTAATTGGACATTACTCACCATGTGGGTTGGAACTGTGAACCTCTACTGGATTATCATTATGATTCAGCACATGGGTTTCTTTACTTTACTCTCTTACCAGAGACTTGTACATTTATGTTGCTTGTGCACAATCATGTAAATGTATTTAGATATGTAATGGCTGAGGACCAAGGGGTGAGTTTAAAGTGTAATACACTATATAGCCAAAAGTATGTGAACATCCGACCATCACACCCATATATGGGTCTTCCCCAAACTGTTGCCAAAAAGTTTGAAGCACACAATTGTCAAGAATGTCTTTGTGTGCTGTAACATTACAGCCCAAACCTGTTCCAGCAAGACAATGCCCATGTGACCCATGTGACTAAAGTGGCAAACCTGAAAACATGGTTTGCTAAGGACGGTGTAAAAGAACTTGAATGGCCTGCACAGAGCCTTGCCTCAAAAACACTTTTGAGATGAACTAGAATGCAGACTGTGCACTAGGTCTCCTCACCCAACGTTGGTGCTTGACCTCACTAACGCTCTTGTGGGTGATGATAAGAAATCCCCACCCAGGCACATATGGGTGTAACTGTCAGGTGTTAAAACCCAGAAACAAACCTCAGCAGAAGAGTACAATTAACCCAGCATTGTGTAAAGTACAAACCACACAGATAGACCAAAATACCAGCCGGGTTAAAATAGCACGCATTTTGTAGGATATTCACCAGGTTGGTTTGTTTTCAACCCATAATTATTGAGTGTACTCATGCTACTGCATTCATATTCATAGTCATTCATATTGATCTTTTAGAAAGATGTTAAGGCTGTGCTAGCCATTAAAAGTGTCTTATGTCAGACAGTAACTAGATATTAGTAGAGCTTTACAAATTGGAACAAATTGTAAAACTGAAAAGTCAGAGTGAAAGGTTTATCAGGAAAATATATATAACATGTAAAAATATACTTGTTATGTTGGGGTGGGATTAAAAGAGGTGGGACCATTCCTGCAGAGACTTACTCATCGTCTTTGTCCCATACCCGTCGTCCCCTATGCCAGAGATGTCCTACATGAGATAGCCGTCCAAAGAAACAGTGGCAAAAATCAAAGAGAGAGGAGAGACGACACACAGAGAGGAGACAGAGAGAGGAAAGAAGAATATCCATAGCAGTAAAGTTAGAGAGAGAGTGTAGAACAGAGCACACACTCGCATCCCTGGAGTTCTCTATACACTCTTAGACCTTATACCCTACCTTAAACCTGTGTGCAGTCATGTGCCTAAGTGTGTGTGCAAATGAGTGTGCAGCTACTCACGTTCTGAGTCACTGCCGTCTTGCTCATCCAGCTCCTTGTTCTTGTAGAAAGGGAACTTTCGTGAAAAGATGGAGTTCTTTCTACGTTTTTCACTGAATGACTGTGTGGGAAAGAAAGCATGGGGCAGACAGGGGGCTTGATGTGCATTACATTCATGCTGACAAAAGGATAATGGGCCAAAAGAGAGGTGGGGAAAACAACAGCCATGGCTGGACGAATAAAAACATCTGCATAATGCACGATCTTTCACTGTCCAACCAATTTAAGACTTTAAAATCAAATGCTTGGTAAATATGTAATCTCATTCATTGACCAATGAACTGGTAGCGTTCTTTTACAAATGGTTCACTGATTAAAAGTTTACGCCACCATCGCTGCTGTCCATAGCATCTCTGCCCTGGCCGACTTGCCAGACAAGTCAAACAAATAGAAACCAAAGCAACATGATCAGACGCAAAATCAGACAGGAGACGCCTGAAGCCGGTTTCCAGCCATGCAGCAGATGGGAGCAGAATCATGCTGAGAAACACATGTAACATTCAATCGTGTTTCAAATAAAGAAATCAAGCATGCAGGATGTTGAGAGGCTTCGGGGCTCGACTCAGCAGTAGGGCTACATAAACTGTGCAACTGATATGCTGGAATGGGCTACAGCATGAGTGCAGTTTATGTCTATATAGGGCCGTATTCAGAGTTGGTGACTCACATTGGCGACTTGAATTCAAATGTCACATTAATATTTATGTGGTGAAACTTACAGTTGCAGTCAGAAGTTTACACGCACTCATCATGTCCATGATATGTTATGGCAATATTGGAGTTTCAATGATTTCTTTGAACTGCCAAAATGATTGTAAAATATATATATATTTCATTTAAAAAAAAGAATTTAGTGCACAGATTTGAATAAATTTTGGGTGTTCTGAAATCAACACAGTCAAAATTATTTATACAGGGTAAAAAATATACACACACTCCGACAGATTATGAATTCAGTGGTGCTGAAAGTTCCAAAATGTCTTTTAACTTGCCAAGGTCAAGACCTCTGAACTTCCTGTTAGAGATCATGATTGACTACAGCTGGTAGCTTCTCTGCGCCAACATAAAAAGGCTTTGTTTGACAAGTACAAGTTATTGGGAGATGTAACCACTTTGCCATGGTCTGGAAGAAGAGCCAAACGGTCACCCTCAGCTGAGAGGAAATTTGTTTGGATGGTCAGGAACAACCCAGGAACCACAAAGGCACAGGCCTGCCATGAACCGGAAGATGCTGGAACACCAGTGTCACTGCCTACAGTCAAGCGAGTTTTACATCACCATGAACTGAGAGATTGCCATTCAAGAAAGAAGCCCCTGCTGCTCCAAAATCAACGCCTTCACGTGTGACCAAAACTTGCAACTGATCACGTGGACAAAGAAAAAGCCTTCAGGAAGAAAGTTTTATGGTCAGACGAGACAAAGATTGATTGATTTGTTCGGCCACAATGTCCAGAGGTATGTTTGGAGGAATGAAAGTAAGGCATTCAACCCCATGAACACGGTATCAACTGTGAAGTCAAGTCAAGTTTGTTTGTATAGTACTTTTAACAATAAACATTGTCGCAAAGCAGCTTTACGGAATTTGAATGACTTAAAATATGAGCTAATTTTATCCCTAATCTATCCCCAATGAGCACGCCTGTGGAGACAGTGGCAAGGAAAATCTCCCTCAGACGACATGAGGAAGAAACCTCGAGAGGAACCAGACTCAAAAGGGAACCCATCCTCATTTGGGCAACAACAGACAACATGACTAACATTAACAGTCCTAACATAAAGTCAGCTTCGCTGATGCTATAAACCCCCCACCGACGGAAACCCAAGCGCAAAACCTGCACACCTGTAGTACAGTATGTAGTAGCAACGATTTCATGAATTTTTTTAATGACAAAATTGAGAATATCCGACAAAAAATTCAAACTACTAATTTAAGGTCAGACAATGTAGGTGACCCTGTAGTTAACAATATAACTGTATCGGCTCATCAGTAAGAATGTTTTACTCCCCTAAAAGAAACTGAATTACTTTCATTAATCTCGGCATCAAAAGCCTCAACTTGTGTCCTAGATCCCTTACCTACACATCTATTCAAACAGATAATACCTGAAGTAATTGAACCACTTCTAAAAAATAATAAATTATTCTCTTAGGATTGGCTATGTACCCAAATCCTTTAAACTTGCAGTTATCAAACGCCTGATTAAAAAACCTGACCTTGATCCCTGTCAGCTGTCCAATTATTGGCCAATATCAAACCTCCCCTTTATCTCCAAGATCCTTGAAAAAGCTGTGGCACAGCAGTTATGCTCATATTTACATAGGAATAACATCCATTAAATGTATCAGTCAGGATTTAGACCTAATCATAGCACAGAGACAGCTCTGGTTAAAGTAGCAAACGACCTACTGTTGGCGTCTGATCAGGGCTGTGTCTCACTGCTTGTGTTGCTTGACCTTAGTGCAGCATTTGATACCATTGATCATTCCATTCTATTGGATAGACTAGAAAATGCTGTGGGAGTTAAGGGAACAGCCCTCTCCTGGCTCAGGTCTTATTTAACTGATCACTATCAGTATGTTGATGTAAATGGTGATTTTTCTAGACATACTGAGGTAAAGTTTGGTGTTCCACAAGGTTCTGTCTTGGGTCCACTGCTTTTTTCTTTATATATGTTACCTCTGGGTGATATTATTCGTAAACATTGTATTAGTTTCCACTGTTATGCTGATGACACACAGTTGTATGTTTCTGCAAAACCTGATGAGAGACACCAGCTTAATCAAATTGAGGAATGTGTAAAGGACATTAGACACTGGATGCTTATTAATTTCCTTCTGCTTAACTCTGACAAGACTGAAGTACTTGTACTAGGACCACATGCAGCTAGAAGTAAGTTTTCTGATTACACAGTAACTTTGGATGCCCTTTCTGTTTCTTCACGTGCAGCAGTAAAAGACCTTGGAGTGATTATTGACCCCAGTCTTTCATTCGAAACTCACACTGATAACATTACCCGGATAGCTTTCTTTCATCTCAGAAATATTGCTAAGGTAAGAAATTTAATGTTACTACATGAATTGGAAAAACTACAGTAGTTCATGCTTTTGTTACCTCCAGGTTGGATTATTGTAATGCCTTACTGTCTGGATGTTCCAATAAGTGCATAAACAAGCTTCAGTTAGTTCAAATGTAGCAGCAAGAAGTATGGGTAAACCAAGTGGATGGAATAAAATATGAAGGAGGACTACCTTAGAATTGTTCAGCATAACCTTAAACCATCAGCAAATTGGTTGAAACTTGGACATAATTGGGTGTTCCAACAGAACAATGACTCCAAACACATCAAAGCTGGTTGTGGAATGGATAAAGCAGGCTAACATTAAGCTTTTGGAATGGCTTTCCCAAAGTCTTGACCTCAACCCCATTGAAAATATGTAGATTGTGCTTAAATGTCAGGTCCATGCCAAGAAAAACACACATTCACAATTGAACTCTACCAATTCTGCCAAGAAGAGAAATCAAATATCCAACCAGAATTCTGCCAGAAGCTTGTTGATGGCTACCAAAAGCATCTTGTCTGAGTGAAACTTGCTAAGGGACATTTCATCAAATATTAGGTGTGCTGTATGTATATTTTGACCCTGTATTCATTTCAGAAAAAATTAAATTAAAACTTGTGCAGCAAATTCTTGTTCTTTTTCTGTTAAATATATATGTTGTACAATTATTCTTCCCTCAAAAAAGAACAGTTCAAAGAAATCACTGAAAGCCCAATATTGTCATGACATTCATATCCATAATGAGCGT
>NC_083593.1:31380361-31420361 GCF_027579695.1 Neoarius graeffei
GTCAAATCTCCCTGGAAACCTGACGCCTACTGACATTATCAGAAGAAAGCCAACCTCACAATTCATTAAAAACTTTTAATAAATTATCACCGGATCCAACAAGAATGAAGAAATTAAGGCAGACCATGAACAGAAATAAATTTAAATGTAACTTAATGCTAGCTTATATTTAACTGGCTTTCTTAGAAAAAGCCAGGGGTGTCGTAAAGAGGGTAAATCTCGGGCTCTGAAGTTAACAAAGCAGACATCTGCATTACTCTGTTAGGGGGCCCAAAATTCCTCCTAGCACACTTGAGGAAACCACTAATTAATATTACAGTTGAACAACAAAGAGATATTGATTGCCAAATCTCAAAGTCCAACATTCTGTAGTGCATCTCAGTGTGTATGTTCCTGGTCTGTATTGCCTGCTCCTTTCCTTCTGGTGCTGGTGAGTCACTCAGCTGTTACTATTCCAGCTCTGGGCTCTCATTCAGCCTGATTTAGATAAGGAGCGCTTGCATTCACAGAATAATGAATGAAATCTGATTCTCAATGAACAATTACATACAGGATATGGAGAACACAGAACCAGGATCTCAGTCTGTTCTGAATTAATATTGTATGTGAAAAACCCAATGGCAAGAGGTTAAAAGGGGTTGAGATCGGGGCCATTGGAGGCACATGGGATTAAGAAATGGCATTTAAAACTCAGTAACACACGCACACACACACACACACACACACACACACACACACACACACACACACACACACACACACAGAAAACAGACAATGAAAAATAAGACAATGACTGGCCTGAGTCCATTTTCGAGCTACAATGAGCTGCAATAGCAATAAAATCCTCTCATTATACACACACACACACACACACACACACCAGTAATGACTTTGTCAGATTGAGAAAGTAATCAGTGCTGAAATTTCCTGAACAGAGATATGTTAGAATTAGTTACTCGTTTCTGATGTGTTGGTTTGCCGGAATGCAATGCAACAACACTACACTCTTCAAATAAAAGCTTCTGTCAAGCAAATGGTTCTTATACTCTTTGCTAGAATCCCTAAAGTTTAAATGACAACATACATACTCCTACAAAAAAAAAGTTCCAAACACAAAGCGAAAAAGTGAGAACCACTGCCCATCCAAAGAAGTTTAGAGGAGCTCTTGGACTATACCACAATGTTTTGCTCACGTGCGGTTCACACTGAAAAAATGAAGCGGCAGTGGCAGAACGTAATGTAATGCTCAGACCATATTACTTCTATGACACAACCAAAGTTCTATCTTGTACCTTTTTTTCCTTCTGTTGATTTAAAACAATCAGTTACAAAGTTTAAAAAAAGCAAGACTAATAAAAAATGGAGAACCATCAATAAATAAATCACACTATCCCACATAGACCTAAACACACACACACACACACACACACACACACACGAAATACAAGCACAAACAGACAAATAGACAAGTCAGCAGCAAATACCAACAAAATCAACAGTCAAGCCTACCTTGTTGCTGTGGCCATTTATGGACCAGTTCAGCAACATATACCATCTAATCTAAGGCTATCCATCCATCCATCCATTATCCGTTACCGCTTATCCTGTGCAGGGTCGCGGGCAAGCTGGAGCCTATCCCAGCTGACTACGGGTGAGAGGCGAGGTACACCCTGGACAAGTCGCCAGGTCATCGCAGGGCTGACACACAGAGACAAACAACCATTCACTCTCACATTCACACCTACGATCAATTTAGAGCCACCAGTTAACCTAACCTGCATGTCTTTGGACTGTGGGGGAAACTGAAGCACCCGAAGGAAACCCACGCAGACACAGGGAGAACATGCAAACTCCGCACAGAAAGGCCCTCGTCAGCCACTGGGCTCGAACCCAGAACCTTCTTGCTGTGAGGCGACAGTGCTAACCACTACACCACCGGGCCGCCCTAATCTAAGGCTATTATAAAGGAATTCCAAACATTTTTGAAATGTGAGGGTTGGTTTTGAAATGTTATTTTTTCCATATACAGTGCTCAGCGTAAATGAGTATACCCCCTTTGAAAAGTAACATTTTAAACAATATCTCAATGAACACAAGCAATTTCCAAAATGTTGACAAGACAAAGTTTAATATAACATCTGTTTAACTTATAATGTGACAGTAAGGTTAATAATGTAACTTAGATTACACATTTTTCAGTTTTACTCAAATTAGGGTGGTGCAAAAATGAGTACACCCCACAACAAAAACTACTACATCTAGAACTTTGTATGGCCTCCATGATTTTTAATGACAGCACCAAGTCTTCTAGGCATGGAATGAACAAGTTGGCGACATTTTGCAACATCAATCTTTTTCCATTCTTCAACAATGACCTTTGAGTGACTGGATGCTGGATGGAGAGTGATGCTCAACTTGTCTCTGCAGAATTCCCCAAAGAAAATAATTTCTTTACACCACAAAGGTGAAGGCTACAAGAAGATCAGCAAATCTTTACTTATCAGTCAGAAGACTGTAGCAAAAGTGGTACAAAAATTTAAAACCCTCCTGTTGTCTTCGGGTCAAAAATGACCCAAAACTGTGTTTAACAAGGGGTGTATGGAGCACTTGCATGTGACGTCACAGCCGATCCAGATTGTGACAGACGCCATTTTGTCGGTCAAACGCCATATTTCCGCCTACTACTTCTACTTCTGGTTCTACTTCTACCTTTTCTTCTGGAAAACCCTACTATATACAATTCTACTACAACGGCTGCGGCTACAAGCTCTCCCTACCTGTGCACGTTTTTTATGTTTTTTGTGTGTATTTTTGCGTGTTGTTCGTCTGTATCGGACTTTAATATCCACTACAACCGTATGGACTTACTGGACATTGGTTTCCAGCAGAAAATGACGGTTTGTAGCGATTTCCATCGCATGCACAACATTCCGGACGAGATAGCGAGACCAGCGGGGTCTCTGTGGATTGTTATCGGAAGCAAAGCGAAGGAGGCGGCGCCGGGAGCGGAAGCAAAAGCGAGGCTGCAGGCAGAGCCGGCCTGTTGACTAAGCTCAGAAAACAGCCACTCAAATCTCCACTGCTAAGCCTCTACCTCTCCAACGGCAGATCCATGGTAAACAAGATGGACGATTTGGAATTACAGCTGGAATTACCCTATTTTATTCTATAATCGGCTGGTCAGTGCATCTAGTATCAGTACTAGTAAAACTTAAGTGACTTACCCGTCCAATGAGGATTATTTTCTTGTTTACAAGATGCCACATCTGAGTCGCTGACAAATCCTGAATTTCTGTAAAGATAACTGTCCAGAGATTTATAAGCACGCAGTGCTTCACCACTGAACAGCGAGGGAAAGTTGATGAGGTAATTATACACGTCTGGGTATTCCACCTCTGGCAGTTCAATATCCACTGACACGGTCGTGAAAACTCTGTCCGGTAAGCCATAAGGGTCACTAATCTGTAGGTCGTTTATTTTAGACATATATCTAGTTATCTGTTCATTAGAAAAATGAGCCGTGTAGTCCGTCGGTTGAAATTGATCCATTCTGTACACGAGTGCAGCAGTATTCAGCTGTGTTTTTTACCGACAAGATGGCGGCTGTTGACTTTCCGGTCACGTGACTGCAAGATCTCTATACAAGAAAACGAAGACAACAGGAGGGTTAAGAAAGATGGAACTGCAACCATCTCACAGAGATGTCCAGGTCATCCATGGAAGTTAACACCTCGACAGGAGCGTCTTCTGATGAGAAGGGTTGAAGAAAATCGGCATGCAAGTTCACTGCAGTTATCTACAGAAGTAGAAAGCCAAACTGGGGTGACTATTTCCCGTGACACAATATGGCGTACACTGCAGAGGAATGGCATGGGATGCCGTCCACAAAAGAAGCCTCTCCTAATTGTATTTCTCTTCCAATTGTTGAAAAGTTATGAGTTTGTTGTTCTGAAAAAGGTGCTAGAGATGTGTAATTCTAGCTTGTTTCCATGAATTGAAGTTAAGAGGTTTTTTGTTTAATAGAAAGTCCGGGTTATGCCATGTCTATCTTGTACCTAAGTGATGCAAAGCACTAACGTTCCATACAACAACGAAAAAAAAATACTGGTGTACCAGTAACAGTTACCAGTAATAGAGTTTTGCTCTTTGTAGCTTTGTGATGAGAGGGGAAGGAAAATCAGAGAGAGAGAAGAGAGAGAGAGAGAGCTCATTCAGTTTTGGTCTAGGAGACACTGCTTTCATGAAAAACTAAAAACTTTTCTTGTCATTAGCTCATCCAGCTGACAGGCGATGAGCTTATGCTGTCATGTGTTATCCAGCGTTCGTCTGGCATCATCCACATTTCATGAAAATCGCTTCTTCTCTCTTAATTCTTCACTGATTTTAATTTTTTTTGGCAGAGTAGGTATTTATTTTTTTTGGTAGGTCTGCCTGGCGTGCATATAACTTCTACCCAGATTTGCATAATTACAATTAATAATGAAGATATGGAGTAATTAAGCCCTAACGAGCAGTTTCCACACAAATCGCTTCTTCTCCCTCAATTCTTCACCGATTTTGATTCTTTCTGGCATGAAAGTAGGGGTACCTAGGGTGCATATACAGTACCAGTCAAAAGTTTGGAAACACCTTCAAATTCGATGTTTTTTCTTTATGTTAATTAACTAAAAGACACTTCGTGTCTTAAAGTAATGACTGACTGTTATTTCTCTTTACTTAGTTGAGCGGTTCTTGACATAACATGGATTACTACAATTATCAAACAGGGCTATTTACTGTATTTTTATTATTTACTCTTTACTGGTTGATGGTGTCAAATGCATCAAGAAGGCAAGAAATTCAATTTTTGACAAGACACACCTGTTAATTGAGAAGCATTCCAGGTGACTACCTCATGAAGCTGGTTCAGATAATGCCAGTAGTGTGCAAAGCTGTTATCAAGGTAAATAGTGATGACTTTGAAGAATCTAAAAGATGAAACATTGTTTTTTTAACACTTTTTTGTTTACCATATAATTCCATATGTTCCATATGTTATTTCATAGTTTTGATGAGTTCAGTATTGTTCTACAATGTAGGAAAAAAATAAAAAAAATAAAAACATTGAATTTGAAGGTGTTTCTAAACTTTTGACTGGTACTGTAACTTCTACCCAGATTTGCTTAATTACAATTATTCATGAAGTTATGGACTAATTAAGCCTTTATGAGCAGTTCAACAAAAAATTGCTTCTTCCCGGTCAATTCCTCGCCATTTTGGATTCTTTCTGGCAAATAGGTCGGTATTCCTAGGCTGTATATAGCTTCTATATATAGCTTTTATATAGTTTATATTGCTTGCAACATTTATTGTGCAAGGTGGCCCACTTTAGATCTGGACTAGATGGGGCCAGAGTGAGCTACACCATCATTGACAGTCTTGTTTCAGACATCCCGCCCCTATTAAAATGTTACCACTTTGATTAAAACACCTGAAACATTCCTAGGATACACTAAACTGACACTCATGAGAAGTGCGTTAGGTTCAGAATGCTCTGCTCCTATTTCCTATTTCAAACAGCATCAAAGTGCATGAGCTAAATACAGAATATTTAATCAGTCTACCTAAGCTTCAAATGAACTCATGGAGACAAGTCATTAATCATGCATTTTACCCAGACACACAAATATTCTGATGTTAGGAAAAAGCGAATTACATCTAAACATGCTATTGCCTTTCTCTGCCACCAAAACACTATAGATCCTGCCCATGACACACATACTGAAGCGTGATATATATGCATACACTGCAAGAAAATGCCTCCAAAAATAGATGATTATTCATGTCTTTACACAATCCATCATTTGCATATATAGCAATGACAAAACAGAAGAGACTATTATAAACACTCACGGACCATGTTCTGAACACTGTATAATATTTCTCAGATAAAGTGTGACTATAACAAACTTCTTCTAAGGTTAATTAAATCAATACTAACAGTGTGCTGAATAACGACTTGAAAAAAAATCAAGGTACGCCCAAACATAAGAAAAATCAAGCTTCAGTATTAATTTGTTAAACTACAAAAGGAAACAAAACAATTTACTGGCTTTTTTAAATCCTTAACAGTCTAACAACTCATTAATGACTATAAAACATACTGATAATTATTCTATCCACATTCACTGGATATGAGCAATCGTCTGATTGGCTACTCTGCTATTAGGCTGTCAGCTTATATACCATGAGTAGAGAAAAACAAAATGGCGGCGCGTGTTGCTGAACCAACCGAGGACGAAATAAAAACTCTATTCGAAAACAAAATCTCAAAAATTGTTAAATAGCTCAAAGAATATAGCCCCCCCCCCCAAAAAAAAAAATCACCTGTTCCACACTCCAGTCCAGTTGGTGGTGGCAATGCACCTTTATAAGCTGGTTTGTCAACCACCAAAAAACCCTAAAGAAGAAGAAGAAGAGAGAGAAGAAGAAGGAGAACCCCCCCAAAAAAACAAAAAAGAAAGAAAGCAAGTGGAAATGATTTTATCTGACATTTTGCATAAAGTTTTATTTATCAAATTTGCAAAAAATAAAAATGCTCTGTTTCTCAAAATCCAGTGAATGTGGATAGAATAGAACAATTATTCCACTCAATCTCATCGTACATGGCTTACCATGGCTATCAGCTTATGTACAACTCGATTTCGTAGAATAACTGTTAAAATGTACAACATACTGTATGATCTCCACATTATAGACTCAAAATTGAGCTTGAAGCTCTGTTCCTATGTCATTCTTCAAGATGGCATCAACAAGAGCGGGGTATTAGAGGAGCACAAAGATTTTTTTGAATGTCACAAAGATATACTGCTTGCTAATTCCACATTATCATTATGAGTAAAAATAGTAAAGATCAAGACTTCAACATACTGATATGCACACACATGACCTACAGTCAGACACGTTCATCCAAAGACCAGTGGAAATACATAGAGATATCAGAGATGTACAGTGGTGTGTCGATGGAGTAAGGGCTCAGTAACTGCACTAGCCTCTTGGATTACTCATGCAGTGGAGAGGTCTACCATGCGATACTGTTGTCAGCAATAACCCCCCCACCCCACCCACACACACCACAGAGTGATATCTGTGCAGAAAATAGAGGTGGATTGAGGTGGTCTGTTCCTATGGTAACATGCGTATGCTACTGTTAAGTATGTTTTGTGATGATAAACAGTGCATGAATAACTAGATTGCATTTCCTCTGCAGAAACTGCTGGAGTGTGCTTGCTCAAATGAAGCCACAATCTCTGCTTCTCTCTCTCTCTCTCTCTCTCTCTTTCTCTACATCTCTCTCTCACCCAATCACTATCCCCACCAATACACATTGTCATACAGTTTCATGTTTTAAAAGAAGGATTTCAGAGCGCTTTGTGCTCTGAAATCCTTGTTTTAAATGGCTTTGGTCAACAGCTCTCACTCCTTCTCTGGCTCAAAGTCTCTTTCACATTATTTTGAAGGGAGATTTCACTGCGCTTTGTGCAGTGAAATCTCCTCTCCACCATTTTATATGTTTTTCAATTTAATTCAGAGGTTTTACAGGGTTTAAAACATGGATTTTGGCTGTAAAATGACAGTTTTATTTTTTTTCTGCTGCTCCCACTCTAACGTTTAGAGTGGAGGAGCTCCTTATGACATCATCACTCCAAAGTTCCAGCCATTCATTTCAATGGCATGGAATTTTGCCGAAAAACGGGAACACCGAACGAACGACAAGGGGTAGTGCTACCATTTTAACAAGCACACCATTCCAGATCGAGCCCTACGTTTCAGCGTTGGAACGGTGTCTTTATCTCGAAAACCCTAGGAGCAGTAGTGGAGCCAAAAAACGGGTGAAACGGAATAATAAAAACTAGACTCCATTTCCGCAGAGAAAATGCAGTGTGCTTGCTGAGCTGTAGCAGAACAGCTAGCATGCTAAAAGCTAGCATGCCAACATGGTAATGCTAACAGCTAGCATACTAACAGCTAGCATACCAACATGCTAACAGTTAGCATACTAACATGCTAACAGCTAGCATACTAACATGCTAACAGCTAGCATACTAGAGTGGAGGAGCTCCTTATGACATCATCACTCCAAAGTTCTACCCATTCATTTCAATGGCACAGAATTTTGCCGAAAAATGGGAATACCAAACGAACGACAAGGGGTAGTGCAACCATTTTAACAAGCACGCCATTCCAGATCAGGCCCTACGTTTCAGCGTTGGAATGGTGTCTCTATCTCGAAAGCCCTAGGAGGAGGAGTGGATCCAAAAAACGGGTGAAACGGAATAATAATAATAAAAATAAAACTTAAGAAAAACAATAGTGTGCTTTTGCAAGCACACTAATAAAACTTAAGAAGAACAATAGTTTTATTGTGTGCAAGCGCACTAATGAAACCTATTAGAGCAAAAAAAAAGATCATGAATATTTCTGGTTTTATAAGTAAATATTTAATTTTGTGTTTGTGTGGCTCTGTGTTAAACTACATACGTTTTTAAAAGTGAATTCTGTTTATGTTTTTTTTTTTTGGTGTGTGTGTGTGTGTGTTGAGGACTTTTATATTCATCAAAACATTTTACGACTTTTATATTCATCAACTCATGAGTTTGTGTGTGTAGCACATACTAAATGCATGCATTCATAAGGACTGCATTGTCCTTATATTTGATGTCAAAATATCGTAAAGCTCCTTACCACAGCATTATAAGAGAGAATCAATTTTTGCTGCCGCTCACACTTTTGCATATGCTGGGGTGAAATCAACAGTAAAAAAACCCTAAATAAGCAATTTTCCCCATAAGGTTTAATTAGATTAGGACTGTGCTCAGGTCCAGGTTGAGGTTTGGGATTAAGCTTATGCTTTGGTTTAGCTTTAAGATTAGACCCCAGGGCTAGGATTGGTCTGATTTTTTTGTTTAGGCGCAGAGATAAATTTAAAGAGGTCCTGCAGGCTTAAATGTGTTTTATGAACTGTAAACTAAATTATATGACTGTACTTTGATAAAACACATCAATCTTGGTGTTCATATTGACAAAATTATCATTTTTATAAAAATCGACATTTTATGGGTTGAAAATGGTTCAAAACACCATCTACTGGTTAAAATCTTCCTCAACCTTGCAAGACCGATGCTGACGTAGAGTTGACCGTATGGTACTTCTCTACATCATGAAGTTTACATAAAAAAAGAATTTTAATGCCCTCTAATCAGAAGTAAGTGGCCCATCTCCCCCAGCCCCTGCCCTTAAGTTGGAGTCTGTGAAACTGCGCTTATTTTCAAATACACCCACCAGCCACTTTAATAGGAACGTGTTCTTGATTCTAAGATTCCTGTTCTTGGCTGGCAGGAGTGGAACCCAATGTGGTTTTCTCCTGTCGCAGAAGATGCTTTTTGGCTCACCACAGTGGTAAAGAGAGATTATATGAGTTACTACATCCTTCCTGGCAACGCGAACCAATCTAGCCATTTTCCTCTGATTTATCTTATCAACAAGACGTTTCCACACACAGAACTGTCACTCACCCAATATTTCTTATTTTTCGCACCATTCTGTATAAACTCTAGAGACTGTTTTGTATGTAAACCCCAGGAGATCAGCGGTTTCTCAAATACTCAAACCAGTCCATCTGGCACCAAAACTCATACCACAGTGAAAGTCACAGAGGTCACGGTTTTTCCCATTCTGATGTTTGAAGTGAGCATTAACTGAAGCTCTTGATTTGTATCTGCATGATTTTATGCATTGTGCTACTGTCAAGGGATTGGCTGATTAGAGAACTACATAAAATAGCAGGTGTATGGATGTTCCTAATAAAGTGGCCAGTGAGTGTACATGCTGATCGAGTCTCACTGAAGAACTCCTTCCTCACACATCCATAGCTAATAAAGTCCTTAGTTATGAAGTCATTTGTCACAACTCCATATATTTTAAATTCAGCTGAAATGTTAATGATCTCTTCTAAGTGACCAATGATTTAAATAATGAGGCCCACTGGGGCAGGAATCATACTGCCCCATGCTGAAGAGAGGAGTAGCAAACAGGACTGCTCATGGGGTTGCCAGATTGGCCTAGGATTGGAATAAAATCGAATAATTTTATGCAAAGTGCAAGTCCATACAAGGTATCTGAATATGTCCTGTCTTTTTCATTTCCCAAATTTCTTGGGCTACTTTTGTGAGGTAGTAGGGTTGGAAGATTTGCTGAAACCTGGATAATCTGGTTATGTAAAACAATATTAATTGTATTGAACACAGATGAACAAATGTACATCTAAAACCACTCAAAATGAGCTGTTAGACTGTATGCTATCATGTTGTCAACTCGCAACTGCATATTACAGGATTACTCTAAAAATTCACTATATAGTAGCCTATAGCATAAGATAAGTGTGATAATATAAGAAAAGTGCCATGTTCCATCAAAATCTATGGTCACTGGTCGTCGCTGGGCTTTGGGTTTAGGGTTAAGTTTAAGGTTTAGGGTTAAGTTTAGAACATGGAGAAGAATAGAGGGGCCTCATGTGCAGCCATAAGCTGATATATAGCCTTGTTCAGCTATTACAGCATTCGAGACACCAGGCTGTTGCTCTCCAGTAGGTAAATGAGTCCCAACGGGATCAACATTTAGCAAGCTAAGCTCTCTTTTTCGACTCCTCTCCCCATTCTATATTACCTACATTATCAGCAAGGCACTATGCTATAGGCCATTTATCTTTCACCTACAGAGGCAGAATGGCTGAAAAAAAAAAGTTTAGGCGTAAGTGAATTTGTGTGAGAGTATATACCTACTGACAGACCTATGCGTTGAAGCTGTGCTTCATATATTCTTATACACAGTGCGTATATACATTTTTGTGTGTCATATGTGAGTACATTAACTGAGCAGTGTCATGCAGTTTGATGCATGTCTGTACCTGACATAGAGGGAGCGTTTCTGATTGGTTCGGAGGGATCCTGATCCGGAGCTCATACTGTGGTTCATCATCTGCTCTCTCAGGTCATGAATCTTGGCCTCAAAACGCCCGTACTCTGAGAACACAGACACAAACAAACACTCTCCTGTCAACACACTACTGCTACTAACCTTTACACACATATTTACTCATGCACTCTCATCTCAGACAGAGTGCACTGCAAACGGGAGAGCCATACACAAAGTACACTAGTTGTTCAAAGGGAGAAAACTGACAGATAATCTGGGGTCTTTTTGGAGTTTGTCCTTTAAGATGTTGAACTGCAGAGATGTGGCGCCCGTGAGGATCAATACACGACATCAATACACAGTCCGATTGAATTTGAGCTCTGACAGCAGTAGTGTACTGCTCTGTCTTGCCCAAGGTCAAACCACCATCACAGTACAGCCAGAGAGAGAGAGAATATATTCTTGTCTACTAGAGATCACTACTGATATAGAGCAACTGTTAAGATAATAGAGTTCGACCATCTTAGAAAGTGCATCCAACAAACCAGCAACCCACTGTATCTCGCCCTGACTGAAATAAACCAGCGTTCACACAAACACAGACTTGTGAGAGTTCCTTTTTACCATCCTTTTTACCATCTGCATTACAATAACATTTGTACGTCTTCCATTAAAATCAGTTCAATGTTGCAAAAAGCACCACTGTAATAATGACTTTTCACTTTGTATGTCAGTTGCAGATAGACTATAAAATTACAAGTCACAAACCCAACAAGACTAAACGCTTCCTGTCATTCATAACACATTTCACACTTCAATTTGTTTCTTGTTTTCATGCTATTATTTTCGACATTTTGAGTGGAATGCAAATCATGGTTTACATTTACAAACAAAGCTCGCAGAAAAAAGCTGTACCAAACATAGTTATATCTTCAAAACCTAATGCACTAGGCAGCAAAACGGATCATCTGCATATTTTTAAAATAAATCTGCATGACAGCTTGCCAACAGAAAGAAATGGTCTACACTGACAAACTGCTCATTATCCTGATGTCTCTGGTTTCACAATAAACACACACACACACACACACACACACACACACACACACACACACACACACACACACACACACACACACACTTCATTCTCAAAGAACAGTGCAGCAGTACTGCACTAAAGACAGCGGTAAGACCAATTTACCAGTGGAATGACTGCAGAAAGAGGTTTATTACAAAGGACCTAAAGAAGGTTAGGAAAATTTCTTCTTAAGGTTACTGAGCAGCGTGAAAACAGGGATATAGGGATCAGATTTTGGAGTTATTCAAAGCACAGAATGTTCCTTAGTAAGCTTCTTGTTACAGCAAGTTTTCAGCAACATTCAAGTATAGAAAAGTTATTGAAAGAGTATAGACTTGAATTGTCAAAATGTTTCCTGCCTTCGAAGAGGAAAAGTAAATAATAATAGCGCTTCATGAAGATGTCAAAGTTTCATCAACATTACAGACTCTGGTCCACTTGTCCCTTTAGAGGGAAGTGTTACTGCAAATCAGTACAATTATTCTGACTGAACACTTTTAAGCTATGATAAAGCATTTCAGGGGCGGCACGGTGGTGTAGCGGTTAGCACTGTCGCCTCACAGCAAGAAGGTCCGGGTTCGAGCCCAGTGGCCAGCGAGGGCCTTTCTGTGCGGAGTTTACATATTCTCCCCGTGTCCACGTGGGTTTCCTCCGGGTGCTCCGGTTTCCCCCACAGTCCAAAGACATGCAGGTTAGGTTAACTGGTGACTCTAAATTGACCGTAGGTGTGAATGTGAGTGTGAATGGTTGTCTGTGTCTATGTGTCAGCCCTGTGATGACCTGGCGACTTGTCCAGGGTATACCCCGCCTCTCGCCCATAGTCAGCTGGGATAGGCTCCAGCTCGCCTGCGACCCTGTAAGACAGGATAAAGTGGCTACAGATAATGGATGGATGGATAAAACATTTTGATCCTGAAGGGAATGGTCTCTTCCAGGATGTCCCTGCCCCCATCCACAGGGCACAAGGACCTCACTCAGTGGCTTGATGAGTAGGAGATTGATGTAACTTATATATGGCCTGTGGCCTTCACAGTCACCAGATTACAATCCAACTGAATACCTTTGCAAGATTTTGGAAGGGCATGTTAGACAGCACTACCACCACCACCACCACCACCACCATCATCATCATCATCATCAAAACACTCATTAATGGAATATCGTTTGGAAGAATGGTGTTCGTCCCTCCAGTATGGTTCCAGCGATGTGTAGAATCTATGACACACTGAAGCTGTTTTAGAGGCTTCTGGTGGTCGAACACCTTACAAAAATACTTTATGTTGTTTTTATCTTTAATTTGTCACCCTTCTGCATTGTCGTCCATCCATCCATTATCTGTAGCCGCTTATCCTGTTCTACAGGGTCCAAGCTGAAGCCTATCCCAGCTGACTATGGGCGAGAGGCGGGGTACACCCTGGACAAGTTGCCAGGTTATCACGGGGCTGACACAGAGACAAACAACCATTCACACTCACATTCACACCTATGGTCAATTTAGAGCCACCAGTTAACCTAACCTGCATGTCTTTGGACTGTGGGGGAAACCGGAGCACCCGGAGGAAACCCACGCAGACACGGGGAGAACATGCAAACTCCACACAGAAAGGCCCCCGTTGGCCACGGGGCTCGAACCCAGGACCTTCTTGCTGTGAGGCGACAGCTGCATTGTCATATAATTATCACATTTTAACACATTATGACTACTTAAAGGAGCTAGCTCACCCTTCCCAGAATCCAGAATTTGCACTGGAGCAAAACCTCCACAAATTCATTCTCAGTGATCCCTTTGAAGCCCATATCAAACATTCTTCATTCAAGTGTCATGGATGGAACTTTTGAACACAATATGCCTGATATTTTCTTTCCTTCATGGCTGGCTGAGGCCAGTTCTGGTCCATTACAACAGAATAACCACAAGGAGATTGAACGGATTGGTTGAAAGAATTTAAAGTTATAAATACTCTGAAAAAATACCTTCAATTTCACATTGCGATTTAAGATCTATGGCCTAGGATGTCTCCATATTGTTGAGGATTGTTTGCGTGTTGTTGTAGAATATTGATGGCATCGAAAATGGCAATTCGCTTCACAATGCAGAGGCTTCTGAGAAAGGTGAGCTGACCCCTTGAAAAATAAAACGAGTAACTAGATTTGTCAGTTTAGATGAGAACGCTTCCATAGAATGCCAACCAAACCCATGTCACAGCACTAAATCCCTAAGCCATTCCTTCTTACCAAGAATAAACATATTAGGACTTTTATGCAACAATCTTAAGCCTGACAGTGTTACAAGAGTTTTTGCATTTTACAAAACTTATCCAAACAGGGACTGATCATCATATTCCAATGTGTTATAAAGCCCCTAAAGGTCAGATCTGAGACCTTTAGTTGTAGAGAGAAGAACATGTGCTGCAGTAAATACACCATACAGAGGCCGGTTGGAAATCATGACCTTCAGTAGAGATTGGTAGATTACAGAAAGGACAAGCCAGTCACACAGAAGTAAACACTGTGCAAGGTAAAACTTTAACTACTACACCCCACAGGCAAAAGATCCTGACAGAGACTCATCTAACACCATTTTATTTCTGATTCAATAACTTTGCATACTGTAGATAATTGTAGACATTGTAATTATTGTAGAAAGTGATGTACCAGAAGGTTTAGAGCAAAGTGATGAGTTTGAGTGGGCGATGATCATATCAGTTTCCAGAGTATTTCGATGACAATCGGAGTACACACACACACACCCCTAACCTTAGTAACCAAAATGAACCAATTTGTCTGTTTTAATTTTTAAATAAAAGCTGTCGTTTTTGTACAAAGCTGTTTTCCTTTAGGGGATCAACCAACTGGCATCACAAGATCAAAAATATCAGTTATCCCATAAATATATGAAATAATCAGCCGACAAATCATCAATAAATCAACCAGTTCAAATAGCCCCAGGTTCACATACAGTGCACTTTCTAGATCTCCAAAGCAGGGAGAAAAAAATAGAGAATGAGAGAGAGAGGGGAAGAAAGGAAAAAAGACAGAACAACTGCAGCAAGCACATTTTTGAGAGACTTCAGGAAAAGACTAAACGACTCCCTTATAATTATCTAATGTCTTTAAGAGTAATATTATAGCATTATTTGTTTAAAATGCATGGAAAAAGAAAGAATCATGGCATCTCATTTTATTTTGGCTCATCTGTGAGACACATTAATGAAAAAAAGTCATTTAAATGTAGACTACAGCATGATAGAAATAAGGAACTGCCATAGGAATAATTCTAAAAATAGATCTTGAAAATAACAGTGACCTAATCTCAACCAAGAATAAAATGTGTGCAGGAGAACAAGCTCTCAGACTGCACTTTGGCACAGATTTACACTACAGCTACCTCACACATGATGAAGGATTAGTAACAGCTCACATGCATACCACACACACACACAGAGACACACACACAGGAAACCTGTGCAATTCAGTGTACAGTACCCACTTACCGTTCTGAGTCCTGATCCACACACCCTGCTTTCTACAGCTGTGGTTCTTCAGAGACTCTGAACCTCTCAGTCCCACACTTTAGTCCATCTCCAGCACACACACATCCAAATCCAAACAAACATACAACACACACACACACACCGTGCTTTGCAGTCACACAGATAAAAAGTGCTCCAAAGAACAAAGACTGGACCAGCGTGGGGCGAGTGAGCGAGCGAGTGAGTAAGTGTGCTAACAAGAAGGAAAGAAAGACAAAGAGTGAAATGAGGACAGGGAAAGCAGAGAAATACAAAAAGGACAAAAAGAAACAAGCACAGAAAGGGAGGGGAGAGAAAAAGCAAGTGAATGAATATGAGAGAATGGTGAAGGAGGGAAGAGGATGCGAGTGGCTCGGTGTAGAGTGATGCTGAGGGTCTGCAGCAGTGTGAGGGATTGGCCGCTCCCTGTATGCGCGCACACACACACACACACACACACACACACACACACAATATGAGTCTTTCTCTTCCCTCTTCCTCTCCTGCTCTTCCAATACTACAGTGCTGTTCTACAACTGCAGCATATCAAAGCATGAATCTGTCTTTCCTCACTTTACATCACGTAAGGTCAAATATATTTGTTTCCTTTTATATGTCTCCTTTTCATCAACCCTGGATCTTTTTTATGCTTCAAAATGAATAAACCCTAAACCAGAACAAAACACAAATTGTATCTTTTCTGTCAATGAAACGGGTCCCTTTCTACATCATCAGATCATAAAACAAAACTTGTCAAATACTGTATCGAGGAATAAGATAAAGTGAGCTATCACATGGTTCTTGCAGGTATTCTTAAGTTAAATGTAATACCTTTAAGCAATATTTTTTTCAATCCTCAACCCACTTCTAAATGTAATGAATTTACAGCGATGTGTACATCTCATCTCATTATCTCTAGCCGCTTATCCTGTTCTACAAGGTCACAGGCAAGCTGCAGCCTATCCCAGCTGACTACGCGGGCCTGGCGCGATGGGTGGGCCTTTGGGGGCCGGGCCCACCCATTTAGGCATGTGGGCCCGCCCTAGTGTGGGCCCGCCTGCCCTGTCATAGGCTAGGGCCAACAGCTTAACACAATATTTAAAATAAATAAATAAATAAATAAATCGCAGGCTACTACAATTAAACGCTTTTCTTTTTTTTTTTTAAAAAAGGGCATAATATTAAAGAAAAAGTCCTTAATTTAAAACGTGTTAAAACTATTTGTAATCATCTGATTGGTTATTTCGTAATGATCCGGGTTAAACGGAAATGGTTTGGTTAAACGGAAATGGAAACGCTGTGACTTTTGGCGCAAGCACTGCTGTCTGCGAGAACTCCTTTTCCACTCTGAAGAACGTTTTCACCGACCACAGACAAAGCATGCTGCGCACATGCAAGGCCAATTTGATCAAATTGGCATTTGAGAAGGACTTAACAAAAAAGTTCAGGGAGGAGTGGAGTGACGCTGTCTTGCGAAGATTCCACGCAGCTGCACATCGTCGCCTACCGCTTTAGTGAGGGTGAGCTTGAATTTTTAATCACTACATAATAGTTATACTTGAGTTGTTGATTATAGTAAGCCTACTGTATGGGCTACAAAATAGTTATACATGACACACTGTTTTCTTAACGTTTCGGCCTGCGCCCATCTCGTCAGCCCTGCGCTGTCATGCACTTGGCGTTTGATTTGCAAACTAAGCACTGGAGGTAAGAAACTGGTTTTGACGTTTCAGTTAACCTACAAAACAAATCTGTATTAAAGATTAATGTTGTCATGCTTCACAAAACTAGATTTGAGACATAAAACTTTTAATGTGCATGGTTTCACTTAGAAGGGATTCAGTGACTGCAGTTAGGCTTTGTGCAGGGAGGATGAGTGTGATGTAATCTTCTGTTGCGCACTCTTAATTGTAAATATCAATCTTAATTTGCTGTCAACATTGATCACAATCATCCGTTTGTGCATTCAGTGTTGGGTATTCGGAACGAGTTTACAACAGGACTCGTGCGCAAACGGAATACTGCCAATATTCCGTATAAAATGGAATATTCCCTGCAAATGTGCTCAGTGACGGACAATATATAGCAGCGGAACAGGGTGTCTGAAGAGCTCAAAATACACCATTTTAGAGTGTTTTTTTCAAAAATTTATTCCGGGGGAGCATGCCCCCGGATCCCCCTAGTAAAATTGGGTTTGCCGATGTGTGCCCACCCCCAGCCAGTGCAATGCCCGGCTACTAGATCACTTCTGCTGCCGGGTCTGTGACTACGGGCAAAAGGCAGGGTACACCCTGGACAAGTCGCCAGGTCATCACAGAGCCGACACATAGACACAGACAACCATTCACACCTACGGTCAATTTAGAGTCACCAGTTAACCTACTGTGGGGGAAACCGGAGCACCCGGAGGAAACCCATGCGGACACGGGGAGAACATGCAAACTCCACACAGAAAGGCCCTCGCCGGCCACGGGGCTCGAACCCGGACCTTCTTGCTGTGAGGCGACAGCGCTAACCACTACGCCACTGTGCCGCCGCGATGTGTACAGCAAATATAAAATCAGTCTTCAAAACTAGAAGGGCACTCGGTAGAGTGCAGACCCCCGCCAAGCCACATAGTATCAACATCAAAATCACTTCAACCTCGGATAACACTAAAGCTGTACACCAAATTTCATCAAAATCTGTTCACTACTTTTTGAGTTATGCTGGGAAGAGACAAAAAAAAAAATCCTGAATTTGCATCAAAATCTAATCAATTGTTCCTTGGTTCATGCCCCACCTTTCCTCAAAATGTCATCAAAATCCACTCACTCCTTTTTGAGTTACGTTGGAAAAAGGCAAACAAACTAACTAACAGAGGTGAACCTTGACCTACATAACCTTGACCAACACAGTCGGTGGAGGTAATAAGCATAGTAATACCCTGCATGTTGAATATTCAAGTACATAATAACACAGGTGACATCTACAATGTTTCTACAGCAATGTTTGATGCCCCAATAAACTCTCATCTCATCTCATTATCTCTAGCCGCTTTATCCTGTTCTACAGGGTCGCAGGCAAGCTGGAGCCTATCCCAGCTGACTACGGGCGAAAGGCGGGGTACACCCTGGACAAGTCGCCAGGTCATCACAGGGCTGACACATAGACACAGACAACCAGTCACACTCACATTCACACCTACGGTCAATTTAGAGTCACCAGTTAACCTAACCTGCATGTCTTTGGACTGTGGGGGAAACCGGAGCACCCGGAGGAAACCCAAGCGGACACGGGGAGAGCATGCAAACTCCGCACAGAAAGGCCCTTGCCGGCCACGGGGCTCGAACCTGGACCTTCTTATTGTGAGGCGACAGCGCTAACCACTACACCACCGTGCTGCCCTCAGACAACCATTCACACTCACATTCACACCTACGGTCAATTTAGAGTCACCAGTTAACCTAACCTGCATGTCTTTGGGCTGTGGGGGAAACCAGAGCACCCAGAGGAAACCCACGTGGACACGGGGAGAACATGCAAACTCCACACAGAAAGGCCCTCGCCGGCCACGGGGCTCGAACCCGGACCTTCTTGCTGTGAGGTGACAGCGCTAACCACTACACCACCGTGCCGACCCCGAATCTAAAATATGAAACATATTTTGTTTTTTAAACACTTGTTTTTGTTTACCATTATAATTCCATATATGTTCCATATATTATTTCATAGTTTTGATGTCTTCAGTATTGTTCTACAATATAGAAAAAAGTCAAAATACAGAAAAAACTATGAAGAAGTTGGTGTGTACTGTACATACCTTTGACTGGTACTGTCTAAGAAATATGAAACAGGGCTCGACAGCTAAGCAGAGTGAGTGGAAATAGGGTCAGGGTGCAAAACATCAAAAACATCCCACATAGTGTAGCTACTGCTTCTGAATCATCCATTTTGATGAGGTCCAGATATTACTAGAAGTGAATGGGGATATGATTACTAGGAAAGAAAGGTGGTGCTAATTTCCATATAGATGAAATACGTATTTGTCCATATGAAGATCACAATTCACATAGGTATAGCTAACAGCCTGTATATTTCAATATACTATTTCAATCCTACTTGTTTTTCCCCTGGATGACTGCTTACTATTATGCTCAACATCTCAATATTTGGTGAATCTATGGATGCCTATTTCCTGTCTTTCTTATTCCAGCTTAGGGAGTATTTCCTTGCCACTGTTGCCTCTGGCTTGCTCATTGAGAATCTGTAGCCTGCAGCTGGACTGTGCGCACCCTTTTGTACCACAGCTGGGCCATTGAGCAAGACCTTTAACCTTCAAGGGTTGCCCAAGAGGCTGCATTCTAAATGTAGCTTTCTTTCATGTGTGAGGAGCTCAGATATGCAAGGAGAAAATTTCCAATAAAATTTTAATAATGTCCATTGTAGTTCCTGCCATAAATTTCATTGAAATTCCTACAGTTGCAACAAGTACTGTCATTTTTACAACAAAAATTTACAATAACGCTGCATTCAAGCAAAGGTCGTAACTTGTAATTTCCAATCTCTGACTAGAAAATGAATAGATAAAATAAAAAAAAAAAGTCCCCTAAATTTGGTATTCCTACTCGGGAACTCAGGAAGGTCTCCACAAGTCCGAGTTCAGCAAGTGACGTCAAATCAACATGGCTACGCACAGCACCAGCAGTAAACAAAGTAGCTTTTAAATGAGTTTTGTTGCATATTTGTTTTAGATTAATCAATATACCAATATAGGGTGGCACGGTGGTGTAGTGGTTAGCACTGTCGCCTCACAGCAAGAAGATCCTGGGTTTGAGCCCAGCAGCCGACGAGGGCCTTTCTGTGTGGAGTTTGCATGTTCTCCCTGTGTCTGCGTGGGTTTCCTCCAGGTGCTCTGGTTTCCCCCAAAGTCTAAAGACATGCAGGTTAGGCTAATTGGTGGCTCTAAATTGACCGTAGGTGTGAATGTGAGTGTGAATGGTTGTTTGTGTCTATGTGTCAGCCCTGTGATGAGCTGGCGACTTGTCCAGGGTGTCCCCCGCCTCTCACCCATAGTCAGCTGGGATAGGCTCCAGCTTGCCTACGACCCTGTACAGGATAAGCGGCTACAGATAATGGATGGATGGATATACCAATATATTTGTTTATTAAATCTATAAAACTGACTATACAGTTCACTATTTTTGGGGGAAAATATACATCACTCATCACAGTTAGCTGGTAGCTTGTTTCTAACAAAAGACCATCATGGAGGCCATCTAACAACCCCCCCCATAGCTCAAACACATGGAGGTAAAAAAAATGACGATATCATTCCGAGCTCCAATTTCCCAAGTCAAATGAAATATTATTTACAATACATTAGAGTAATATTATGGTGCATTCTGGGATGTTTTAGTCAACCACGACAAAATGAGTGGAAACCATTTTTTCCCTGAAGAACTGAAGGATTTTAAATGTTTTCATCTTGTTTGCACTGATGCTTAGGACATAGTTTTATACATGAGAGACCTAAAAATGTATTAATATACACTTGATACTTTATGACGTTGTATAGTGCTTGAACAGCGGTGTATACGCTAAATAGTGTAAGGTGACAAGAGTGCAAAGTGAAGGTAAATTTTTCAAGCTAGGTTACAAGAGTTGCTGGTGATAATGGAAATGTTAATGTAAATGCATTTCACAACTGTTATGTTGTTTATTAGGCTGATATAACTTGCTATACATTTGTCTTTCGCTAGTGTACACATTAAAACTGCTGATGCAAACTCATGACATTTTAGCTAGCAAAAGTGCCAGAAGGCTGGTTTTCCCAGCAACTGTTTTTCTATTATTTTAATATTATTTGAATGTTGTCTATTCTCATCTCATCTCATTATCTCTAGCCGCTTTATCCTTCTACAGGGTCGCAGGCAAGCTGGAGCCTATCCCAGCTGACTACGGGCGAAAGGCGGGGTACACCCTGGACAAGTCGCCAGGTCATCACAGGGCTGACACATAGACACAGACAACCATTCACACTCACATTCACACCTACGGTCAATTTAGAGTCACCAGTTAACCTAACCTGCATGTCTTTGGACTGTGGGGGAAACCGGAGCACCTGGAGAAAACCCACGCGGACACAGGGAGAACATGCAAACTCCGCACAGAAAGGCCCTCGCCGGCCACGGGGCTCGAACCTGGACCTTCTTGCTGTGAGGTGACAGCGCTAACCACTACACCACCGTGCCGCCCCATGTTGTCTATTATTTTATTTAAAAATCTCTGAAAAATAGAAGAGCAAAAAAAAATTAATATTGTTCAGTATATTTAGGTACATTTTTCATTAGAATTTAAAAACCTTAAGAACCATACATCTCATCTCATTATCTCTAGCCGCTTTATCCTGTTCTACAGGGTCGCAGGCAAGCTGGAGCCTATCCCAGCTGACTACGGGCGAAAGGCGGGGTACACCCTGGACAAGTCACCAGGTCATCACAGGGCTGACACATAGACACAGACAACCATTCACACTCACATTCACACCTACGGTCAATTTAGAGTCACCAGTTAACCTAACCTGCATGTCTTTGGTCTGTGGGGGAAACCAGAGCACTCAGAGGAAACCCACGCGGACATGGGGAGAACATGCAAACTCCACACAGAAAGGCCCTCGCCGGCCACGGGGCTCAAACCCGGACCTTCTTGCTGTGAGGTGACAGCGCTAACCACTACACCACCGTGCCGCCCCATGTTGTCTATTATTTTATTTAAAAATCTCTGAAAAATAGAAGAGCAAAAAAAAATTAATATTGTTCAGTATATTTAGGTACATTTTTCATTAGAATTTAAAAACCTTAAGAACCATACATCTCATCTCATTATCTCTAGCCGCTTTATCCTGTTCTACAGGGTCGCAGGCAAGCTGGAGCCTATCCCAGCTGACTACGGGCGAAAGGCGGGGTACACCCTAGACAAGTCACCAGGTCATCACAGGGCTGACACATAGACACAGACAATCATTCACACTCACATTCACACCTATGGTCAATTTAGAGTCACCAGTTAACCTAACCTGCATGTCTTTGGACTGTGGGGGAAACCGGAGCACCCGGAGGAAACCCACGCAGACATGGGGAGAACATGCAAACTCCGCACAGAAAGGCCCTCGCCGGCCACGGGGCTTGAACCCAGACCTTCTTGCTGTGAGGCGACAGCGCTAACCACTACACCACCGTGCCGCCAAAACCATACATATTATTGTTTATATTTAGCAAAACGCTGTAAGTGTTTAAAGCAATTTTGGCTACAGTGCTGTAAAATATGATTGATTACTTATTACTGAAAAGAATTTGGTTTTTAATTAATACACTATTTTGTATACCATTATTTTAGTTTTCTTGAATTGTTATAATTGCGATATGTTGCAATGAGTATAGTTTTAAAGTTGAGGCTTATTATTTTAAGACTATTTTATTTGCCATTAATTATCTGTAAATATATGTGGAATATATTTATGAATGTAATTTTTGAACACATACACACACACACACACACACACACACACATATATATATCCATCCATTATCTGTAGCTGCTTATCCTGTTCTACAGGGTCGCAGGCAAGCTGGAGCCTATCCCAGCTGACTATGGGTGAGAGGCGGGGGACACCCTGGACAAGTCGCCAGGTTATTGCAGGGCTGATACATAGACACAAACAACCATTCACACTCACATTCACACCTACGGTCAATTTAGAACCACCAATTAGCCTAACCTGCATGCCTTTGGACTGTGCAGGAAACCGGAGCACCCGGAGGAAACCCACGCAGACACAGGGAGAACATGCAAACTCCACACAGAAAGGCCCTCATCGGCTGCTGGGCTCAAACCCAGGACCTTCTTGCTGTGAGGCGACAGTGCTAACCACTACATCACCGTGCCACCCTACATACACTATATTGGCAAAAGTATTCGCTCACCAGCCTTGACTCACATATGAGCTTAAGTGACATCCCATTCCTAATCCATAGGGTTCAATATGACATTGGTCCACCCATTGCAGCTAGAACAGCTTCAACTCTTCTGGGAAGGCTGTCCACAAGGTTTAGGAGTGTATTTATGGGAATTTTTGACCATTCTTCCAGAAGCGCATTTGTGAGGTCACACACTGATGTTGGACGAGAAGGCCTGGCTCTAATTCATCCCAAAGGTGTTCTATCGGGTTGAGGTCAGGACTCTGTGCAGGCCAGTCAAGTTCATCCACACCAGACTCTGTCATCCATGTCTTTATGGACCTTGCTTTGTGCACTGGTGCACAGTCATGTTGGAAGAGGAAGGGGCCAGCTCCAAACTGTAAAAACAGTCTGCATGCCTAGGTGCTTGATTTTATACACCTGTGGCCATGGAAGTGATTGGAACACCTGATTCCAATAATTTGGATGGGTGAGCAAATACTTTTGGCAATATAGTGTATATATATAAACATTTATTCCATGACATCGAGTTGTACATGTGCTGATAGCCAGGTATAAGCCTTGTACGATGAGATTGAGTGGAAGAACTGTTTTATTCTATCCACATTCACTGGATTTTGAGAAACAGAGCATTTTTATTTTTTGCAAATTTAATCAATAAAAACTTTATACAAAACATCATAACAAAATCAGTTCTGCACAGAATGTAAACAGACCAGCGAAATGACAGTAGGAATTTGTGAAAAATGTGATGATTCTTGGAAAAAAAACCCAAAAACATTCTTACCACCAAATACTTTTATTCCATATTTTGTTGCTTTTTTGTATTTTTGGGGTTTTGTTTTTGAGGAGAGTATTATTTCATCCTTGGTTGTTTCAGCAACACACTCCGCCATTTTGTTTTTCTCTACTCACGGTATATGAGCTGATCGTCTAATAGTAGAGTAGCCTATCAGAGCGTGCAATTGCTCATATCCAGTGAATGTGGATAGAATAATATATGTTTTCAGTTCTTAATTCTGTGTGATGCCCTCTGCTGTCCTTACAACTGACACTCATACTGATAGATAACAAACGGCAGATGGAATCATGATGATCAGTTGATTTTTTAAACTGAGCTCTGAACTTTAGAGAGACAGTTGGATTAAGGAAGCCTGTGCTGACAGATCTGAATGCATGTAATGATGATTAATTCAACCGCTGCCATGAGCTCTCACACTTGCAGTTCATCACACACAGAGCACCATCAGTATCATCACTTTATCTATGTAAGTATAAAGGTCATGCTGAAAATGCAACAGCAACCATCTGCTTCTTCTCTTGCTTTAAAAACCCCCATCTGGTATAGAAGTCTGACATAAAACACGAATAGGTGATGATGAAATCAAAAAAGGCAGTGAAAATTTGATCACCATGCATCTTAAACTCTCCAGTGATGCTCCTTTGGTCATTGTGTGATTTCAGTAGAAATGCACTCCAGTATACCAACTGATTTGATATATTTTCAATTTTTAATGGGATATTAATTAAATTAATGAATTAAAATATTATTAAAGTCCTTTTAGCAGGACATATCAGAGAATGATCAATATTATTCATACATTACCATGCACTTGACTGCATTACAAATATATAGATAACTCAACTGACCATTGCATAGAGGAGATCAGCCTCATGTTATAAAGGATGGTGGTTTTCGTGCCTGCATCAATGATTTTGGAAAATATGCCAAAGCTGCAGCCAAATAATATAATTTATTTTTTTTCGCGGTCCGGTTTCCATCAAATCCTGCGCTCTGATTGGCTGGCGAGCAGGTCCATATCCTACAATACGGACCCCAGTTACAGACCCCAGTTACAGACCTCTGGCGACTCGTTCGTTCACAACAAACATAGTAGCATTTTTTGTCAACATTTATCTTTTTTTTAAATAAGATTTATTTATAAGATTATCAAAAATCTTATAAATTTTTGCGAGCATTTCTCAGGAGAATAGCATTAATTTTACAGCATGGATAGCGATAACGACAGTCTTCACAGCGAAAGTGAGTTTTACTACCCTGAGGAAGAAGAAATAAAAGAAAACATTTCCGGAGAAAGCTAAAAACCTGTAACTGTTGCTAACGCTGAGCAAAAACATGGCTGAATCCTGAATGACTCAATTTTGTATAAATAGGGGACTACATGGGCGGCAAAATGTAGTTTTTTTCCTGCCATGGAAGTGTACTTGTATACCGAGGAGGAAGCCATTTGCATTACAGATGTGAATGAGGATTCAAAATGGCAGCTCGCCTCAGCTCGGTTTCCCCTTTCGGGCGCTCTCGTTTTCTGTTAGAATTTGGTAAAGAAAAAAAAAATTATTTACCAGCTAAAGGTTGGTCCGTATGGTGAAATACCGTGACCTCGGCCTTGAATACTGGCCTCGGCCCAGAGGGCCTCAGTCAGTACTTTCAAGATCTCGGTCATGGTATTTCACGATACGGACCTCCCAGCTGGTAAATAACACACACACACATATATATATTAGTGCTGTCAAAAATGTCGCGTTATTAACGCGTTAACTTGACTCAATTTTAACGGCAATAATTTTTTTATCGCGAGATTAACGCTCTGTAACATGATGTAGGTTTTTCATAAGCTTTTGAAACTGCCAGGAACTTGGAACAGAGACTCATCTCATCTCATTATCTCTAGCCGCTTTATCCTTCTACAGGGTCGCAGGCAAGCTGGAGCCTATCCCAGCTGACTACGGGCGAAAGGCGGGGTACACCCTGGACAAGTCGCCAGGTCATCACAGGGCTGACACATAGACACAGACAACCATTCACACTCACATTCACACCTACGGTCAATTTAGAGTCACCAGTTAACCTAACCTGCATGTCTTTGGACTGTGGGGGAAACCGGAGCACCCGGAGGAAACCCACGCGGACACGGGGAGAACATGCAAACTCCGCACAGAAAGGCCCTCGCCGGCCCCGGGGCTCGAACCCAGGACCTTCTTGCTGTGAGGCGACAGCGCTAACCACTACACCACCGTGCCGCCCGGAACAGAGACTTTGCTTAGAAAACCGATAGCAGCTAGCCACGCCCCGCACAGCCAGAGTCCTCTGCCCTCCTCCCTCAAAGAACCAGCGCGGGCAGGGCGCGCTAGTAGAGATGGGATTTATGGCTCTTTGATGGGATCCGCATCTTTGTGATCCGTTCTTTGAAAAGAGCCGTTCAAAAGACTGGCTCATTTGGCTCTTTTTAAATATTTATTCAGTTTTAAGAAGACAGCGTCTAAAGAAGCCAGATCCCTCTGAACTGTAAACTCAATGCTATCCCAGAAATCCTTCCTGTAATATGCAAATTTGGCCGCCTCTGATTGGACAGCGCGACGCATCAACAGGCAGAAAGTGTAAAAGTACAAAATGTGTTAAGTGAGCTGAAACAGTAAAGATCAGATTCAATGCAATATTTATCAAAGAACAACTTAAAGTTAATATAATAGTGTACTTTATATTATAATCAAGCATGTCAAGCCTACCGTCACTGTGTAACCTGTCTCTCTGATAGACTAACTCAAGCAGTAGATTACTTCACTCATGGTTCTCTTGTTAGTCTCGGGACGAAGAGCCATGGTGCTCAGCTTAGGTTTCAGTTTGCAATGGCTGTGTCAAGACGTGTTATGCTTTGCAATAAGAAAAACATTGGTACAAAACAAGCCCATTCACTTTTTTATGCTGGTAAGAGAATTACAATGGTTTTTCGTGTGACAAAAATGTGCGATTAAATTGTGATTAATCGCGAGTTAACTATGACAGTCGCGACATTAATCGCGATTAAATATTTTAATCGCTTGACAGCACTAATATATATATATATATATATATATATATATATATATATACACACACAGTATATATGTTCGAACTACCAAGTATGTAGTGATTGATATTATAACATGAGACTGAAATCCAGGCTGTCATAAATTCTCAATAAGTTCAGATAGAATTGTGTCAAATATTAAATATATTATGCATTCATAGCTCTCTGAAAGTGCAGCATAATGATAAATAACATTTTCTCTGACTGTGTGTCTGTAAATAACATGCAAACTAAATTCAGAGCAAGTCATGCTTTCAGGCATGTCTGAGCGGAATGAAATGTCTGTGGATACAGCGGTTATGAAAAAGTAATAAATGGACAGCTGCTGGAGACAAAAAGTAATCAGTCTATCTTGGCAGTCTTCTCACCCTGCACAGTTAATGAGAAATATTAACTTGATATCTTGTGTGCACACAGGGATGCTGAGACCTTCCCACAAAGTCCAATTAGAATTAACTGAGGCATAAAATGGTATTTGAAAGAAATATCCTTGTTATACAGCTATCATTTCATTTCTTCTGACCTCATATACATGCCAGACATTATATACTAGTGCACCTTGAAATATTGGAATATCATGAAAAAGTTCATTTTTTTCATAATTTAATTCAAAAAGGTAAACTTTCATATTTTCTATATTCATTACACGTAAAATAAAATATTTTAAGGAGTGGATTGAGGCTAGTGTCAGTGTATCAAGAGCCACGACGCACAGACGACTTCAGGAAAGGGGCTACAACTGGTGCATTCCTAATATCAAGCTACTCCTGAACCAGAGGCAATGTCAGAAGCATCTTACCTGGGCTAAGGAGAAAAAGAACTGGACTGTTGCTCAGTGGCCCAAAGTCCTCTTTTCAGATGAAAGTAAATTTTGCATTTTGTTTGGAAATCAAGGACCTAGAGTCTGGAGGAAGAGTGGCGAGCCACAGAATCCAAGGTGTTTGAAGTCCTGTGTGATGTTTCCGCAGTCTGTGATGATTTGGGGTGCCAAGTCATCTGCTGGTGTTCGTCCACTGTGTTTTATCAAGTCCACTGAGCAGCAGTTCAGTTCTTTCTCACCTTAGCCCAGATAAGGTGCTTCTGACATTGTCTCTGGTTAGGAAGGGTAAAATAGAATCCTAGTTATGGATGTAATGACATATGTAACTATTGTTCCAGGGAAAGATGACCGTCATACATCACTTCATACCTTTTTCTGAAGGTATGAATGAAGACATGTACAAGAAGGTATCCAGATATATTCACCACTTCTGCTGGGTACCTTGGATTCATATAACCACAGTTACATATAGTAACAGTCAAAAGTCTGGACATACTTTCTCAATCATAGTAATGAGTAAGTGTGTCCAAACTTTTGACTGGTATTATATGTAACTAGGTTTCAGAATGGAGTTTTCTGCTTATATGGTTGGGATGAGAAATATAAAATAATCGATAGCGCGTATGAAAAAGGCTGTGGACAAAATGTCTTAACTATTGGACGAAATGGTTGTTGGATGAAGTGTCCTGTATCCATATGGTTTTGTGGAGGCTGTAGTTAATAGGGTTAGTGTGTGAAAGCTTGTGATGTCAACCATACCCTCCAGCAACCTCGTACCAATATCTCACATATTTCCATGACAGGAGTACATTTCCTAAACACACAGATGCCCCTGGTGACAGTGCTGTCCACTATAGAGATCTTGCATGTGACGTCACAGCCGATCCAGATTGTAACAGACGCCATCTTGTCGGTCAAACGCCATATTTCCGCCTTCTACTTCTGCTTCTACTTCTACCTTTTCTTCTGGAAAACCCTACTATATACAATTCTACTACAACGGCTGCGGCTACAAGCTCTCCCTACCTGTGCACGTTTTTTATGTTTTTTGTGTGTATTTTTGCGTGTTGTTCGTCTGTACCGGACTTCAATATCCACTACAACCATATGGACTTACTGGACATTGGTTTCCAGCAGAAAATGACAGTTTGTAGCGATTTCCATCGCATGCACAACATTCCGGACGAGATAGCGAGACCAGCGGGGTCTCCGTGGATTGTTATCGGGTCTGGCAGGCGAAGGAGGCGGCGTCGGGAGAGGAAGCAAAACCGAGGCTGCAGAGCCGGCCTGTTGACTAAGCTCAGAAAACAGCTACTCAAATCTCCACTGCCAAGCCTCTATCTCTCCAACGCCAGATCCATGGTAAACAAGACGGACGATTTGGAATTACAGCTGGAATTACCTTATTCTATTCTATAATCAGCTGGTCAGTGCTATACTAGGTACTACTGATATATCTAGTATCAGTACTAGTAATACTTAAGTGACTTACCCGTCCAATGAGGATTGTTATTTTCTTGTTTACAAGATGCCACATCTGAGGGCGGCTGACAAATCCTGAATTTCTGTAAAGATAACTGTCCAGAGATTTATAAGCACGCAGTGCTTCACCACTGAACAGCGAGGGAAATTTTGAGGTAATTATACACATCTGGGTATTCCACCTCTGGCAGTTCCATATCCACTGACATGGTCGTGAAAACTACGTCCGGTAATCGATAAGGGTCACTAATCTGTAGGTCGTTTATTTTAGACATATATCTAGTTATCTGTTCATTAGAAAAATGAGCCATGTAGTCCGTCGGTTGAAATTTATCCATTTTGTACACAAGTGCAGCAGTATTCAGCGGTGTTTTTTACCGACAAGATGGTGGCTGTGTACTTTCCGGTCACGTGACTGCAAGATCTCTATAGATCACCCTTTTCCTACAGCTTACAAGACCCTGGGTGTATTCAGTACATAAAGAAAAGCTCTAGACATAATTCTGCATATTCTCCAATTCTAGTATTTATGCACTCTATGGCCTTCCCCAAACCCACGAACTTCAAAGCACATAATTATATAGTATGTCTTTGTATGCTGTAACATTACAATTTTTCTTCACTGAACTAAGAGGCCCAAATATGTTCTAGCATGACAATGCCCCTGTGCACAAAGTGAGGCCCATCAAGACATGGTTTGCCAAGGTTGGGGTGAAAGAACTCAAGTGGCCTACACGGATCCCTGACCTTAACCCCACTGAACATCTTTGGGATAATTTGAAACTGCACCCGAGGCCACCTCACACAACATCAGTGCCTGATCTCATTAATACTCTTGTGGCTGAATGAGCAAATCCCCACAGTCATGTTCCAAAATCTAGCGAAAGCCTTCCCAGAAGAGTGGAGGTTACTATAAAAGCAAAGAAGGACTAAATCTGAAAATGGAATGGCACGTTTAAAAAGAACACATGTATGCAATGATCAGGTGTACACAAACTTTTGGTCGTATAGTGTATGTACTGATGATTTGAGCATGCACTGATGATTTTCTCTCTCTCTCACACACACACACACACACACACACACACACACACACACACACACATCAGTATAATTAAATAAACAAGTAATGAATAAAAACAAAAAACAAAGCAAAACTGATATGAGTCAGCATTCATGTACACAATGTGTATGCTATTCCTAAGATTTCATATAAAACCAAGTGTGATTGTATCTCTTGCATATGGTGGAAAAGAGAAGTGTCAAACTTAGTTGTTTTTCTATTTATACCACCCCTGTCGCTTTCCTTCTCCCCCTCAATACTGAGCTTCCTCTTCTCTCCTCTACTTAACCCCTTAAGCTCACAGTTTGCCAGTTCTTCAGCATTCAGGTTTTTCTCTGAAAGAATATAACTCAATAACTTCGATGAATTTTTCAGTAACTCAGAAAGCCCTGTGGCTCCCTGTCTTACTCTTTGCATCATTGCAGAGGAGGTTCCCCATGCTTTTCTGCACATACACAACATTTCTACATTCCTTCACCTTTTTGATAGCTTTAGTGCTTTTGTTTTGTTTGAGTCACAATGACTCATTTTGATTAAACGATATTACATATAAATCCAACAGAAATCTTAACTCTGCTTGAGCAAATCTCTAACATTCTAGAGATTACCATGTCAAAGGTCAAACTAAAGAATAAAACAATGGCTGGCCTTTGTAAATCTTAACAAATAAGGGATTTTATTCCATGTTGCATTCCCTTCATCTCTTACTCACACTCCCAGCAGCGCGCGCACGCGCACACACACACACACACACACCCAAGCATGTGAAAGAGCTTTGAGTATTACCGTACAGTTGAAGAAGTAATGCAATGCAAAAAATTACATCTTAGCAATGAAAATATCTTGAATATAGTCTAATTTATCTAGTATTTACTACTGTAAGAGTACCATAAACCAAATACAAGATTATTCAACTTATTTCAAAACATTTTTACTAATTTCAAGCCTTCAATTTTCTTATTCTACTGGCAGATCATTTTGATTTTTTTTGAGGAAAAAAACTTAAAATTAGCAAAATTATCTGCCAATAGAACAACACCATTTCATATCTAAAAGTAGGTTTAATAATCTTACAACCCCAATTCCAAAAAAAGTTGGGATGCTGTATAAAGCGTCAATAAAAACAGAATGCAATGATCTGTAAATCATGGAAACCCTATATTTAATTGGAAATAGTACAAAGACAACATATCAAATGTTGAAACTGAGAAATTTTATTGTTTTTTGAAAAATATATGCTCATTTTGAATTTGATGCCTAATTTGATATCTGAATGTCATGATTACCATTGTGTTGCATCACCTCTCTTTTTAACAACACGCTGTGAACGTTTGGGAACTGAGGAGACCAATTGCTGTAGTTTTGAAAGAGAAATGTTGTCCCATTCTTGCCTGATATACAATTTCAGGTGTTCAATAGTTTGGGGTCTCCTTTGTCCTATTTTGCATTTCATAATGTGCCAAATGTTTTCAGTGGGACAGGTCTGGACTGCAGGCAGGCCAGTTTAGCCCCCGGACTCTTTTAATACAGAGCCATGTATTTGAAATACATGCAGAATGTGGTTTGGCATTGTCTTGCTGAAATAAGCAAAGCCTTCCCTAAAAAAGATATCATCTGGATGGCAGCATGTTACTCCAAATCCTGTAGATATCATTCAGCATTAATGATGCCTTCCCAGATGTACAAGCTACCCATGTCATGTGCACTAATGTTCCCTCATACCATCACAGATGCTGGCTTTTGAACTGTGCACTGATAACAGGCTGGATGGTCCCTCTCCTCTTTAGCCTGGAGGACGTGATATCCATGATTTCGAAAAAGAATTTCTACTTTTGATTTATCAGACCACAGGACAGTTTTCCACTTTGCCTCAGTCCATTGTAAAAAGCTCAAGCCCAGAGAAGGTGGTGTTTCTGGATATTGTTTATATCTGGTTTTAACTTGCATTTGTGGAGGCAGTGATGAACTGTGTTCACAGATGATAGTTTTCTGAAGTGTTCCTGAGCCACTACAGACACGTGCCTGCTTTTAATGCAGTGTCGCCTGAGGGCATTTTAATGATATTATATACTGTAGATGATGTGATCGGCAAATTCTTTGCAACTTTAGATAGAGGAATGTTATTCTTAAATTGCACTGTTTGCCCACGCTGTCTTTCACAGAGCAGTGAACCCCTCCCCATCTTTATTTCTGAGAGACTCAGCCTCTCTGGGATGCTCTTTTTATACCCAATCATGTTACTGACCTGTTGCTAATTTACTTAATTTTTTTTAACTTTATACAACATTTCCATTGTTTTGTTGCCCTTGTCCCAACTTTTTTGAAACATGGCGCTGGCATCGAATTCAAAATGAGCATATATTTTTCAAAACACAATAAAATATCTCAGTTTCAGCATCTGATATGCTGTCTTTGTACTATTTTCAATGAAATACAGGGTTTCCATTATTTGTTTTTATTTACACTTTACAAAACTTCTTGTACAAAAATTTTTGGAAACGGGGCTGAATATTTGATTAATTGCAATCTTATAACAGAAAATACTAGACAAATTTGAGTAAATTCAAGATATTTTCATTTTGTCATTTTTTGCAGTGAACAAAAGAGGTTAAAAAGGAACTTGGTGCATTTTACATTAACTTTATTAATGTAACAGATTTTAATAAGATTTTACCTTATTAATGTCGTTATCTTAATAATGTATTTTATTTTGATCTTATTCATGTAGGTAATGGATTCATTCCAGCTGAATTTGTTTACATTGGCAACAGAAAGGCAGAGCCATCAGATCAGTTTAAGAGGGAAATTTCTCACACGCAGCCTCGCTGAACAGTCCCATGATTAAAATAATTAACACTGTTGGATTTTGTTAAGACTTGAGTGATAATACTGTTTATTTTGGAGGGAAGTTACAAATAGTGAAAATACTTTCTTATTCCTCCTGCATGTGCAGTATGAGGGTTTCTCAGGAGGGGGTTAACATCTTACTGTGTTTGTACATTCAGAGTGCATTCAGAGTTGTACATTCAAAATCCTTTTTAGCGCCACTTAATTTAGCAAAGCAGAAATCAGAAGAAACCTTTATTTGTCACATGCACACTTCAAGCACAGTGAAATTCATCCTCTGCATTTAACCCATCTGAAGCAGTGAACACACGTGCGTGCACACACACTCAGAGCAGTGGGCAGCCACACTACAGCGCCCGGGGAGCAGTCAGGGGTTCAGTACCTTGCTCAAGGGCACCTCAGCCCAAGGCTGCCCCACGTCAACCTAACTGCATGCCTTTGGATTGTGGGGGAAACCGGAGCACCTTGAGGAAACCCATGCAGACACAGGGAGAACATGCAAACTCCACACAGAAAAGCCCTCGCCGGCCGCTGGGTTCGAACCCTGAACCTTCTTGCTGTGAGGCGACCGTGCTAACCATTACACCACCATACCGTCGTATGGTACAATGTACAACTACAAAAATGGCACCTTGGAACAAGCGAGAAAAAAAACTCAACAGCGTTCAACAAAACTAGCAACACACCAGCTTTAATCAGTAAATAATGAATGCATCAGCATGACAATAGATTCCTTAATATTAGTGCTGAGTCCTAATGCTACCTGGGCCCATCTGCCACTCTGTGTGACTGTAATGCGGGAAGCCCTATGTGCTTTCCTCTATGGGCAAAGGAAGTTGCTGCATCAATGCTTCTGTGTGATTAGCTGAGCTGGGTACATACAGCACCACTTTTAGCACTGCTATGGAACACATAATGTAGCACAAATCATGTGCTGCATTAGCAGGCTTCAGTTTCACGTCATCATCATTGCTATTAGAGCTGACCTTTGCAGTTTGCTGAAGGACAACATGAGAGAATGAAGACGAGACAGAACTAGGAGATGATAGCAGGATTAATGTTGGCAGACAGCTCGAATATGAAGGCAGATATACCAGATAATCCAAAACAAAGTGATTAACAACTTCCTGCATTTGCTATACAACAGGTTATATGTTCACCTGAATCAGGTTTTTTATATCTAGAGGCTCTTCATCAAGACGAGTGGAACATTTTGTTCACTGGTTCAGTGAGTTTATGTATATGTATTGTATGTGTCTGGGTGTATGTTTAAGATGCAGGGTCTGAACAAGAGACATCAGGGAGTGAAAGAGGTAAAAGGAAATCAGAAGAAAAGGGAATAAGGATGAAGAGAGCAAGTGCAGTGTCCAGGAGAACAAACAGTTAACTTTATACTTATCCAGTTTTTCCACAACCTTCCTCATCATTTGTCTACGACAGTAACACAGAGAACAGATATTATCCTGTATGTGATAATATCTTGCTGTGCTTTAGTTACTCGCTGAGTGCAGTATTTGTGCGTGTTACAGTGTGTGTAGGTTTGCGCTGGCTGTGTGCTCTGTGCATTAGAGCTAAGGCAAGCATAAGGGCAGGGTGTAGCTTAGTTAGCTGTGCAAGCAGGTACGTATAGAGGGCAAAGGTGCACATAGATCAGGTAAGTGATCCACAGAGCAGAAATCCCTCCCTCATTCCGTGTTAGAGCCCCATGATGAGAACGGATTCTGGGCAAGACTGAGCCCATGCCCCTAAAACCCAACTGAAAACCTGACAGACTCAATTGCAAACTGGTCAGGATTCTTCTGGCACAAAGATAAATGTCTAGAGTTAAAGGAATCATACACAATGTTTACAAAAAGCACAATGGCCAGAAGATTGTTAAAGTCCAGTTTGATTGGACTATGCAGGATTTCAGTGTGTGTGTGTGTATGTGTGTGGTTGGGGGGCTGGGGCTGCAGGCTGCTCTTGGCCCAGACACCGATTGCGTGGCACAAACCTGAGGCTGGAGGCGCGGCCCGACGTGGAGAGCACAGCGCAAGTTCTGATGAGTGAAAAAAAAGAGAGCAGACATCAGAACAGCTCTGCTCTCTTGCTCTTACCACATATACCTTACATTAGCACCATATGGAAGGGGGTAAGTAGATGATGTTTCAGGACCTCACACAAATCTCTTGATACATTTCACACCGGAATAGAGCAACACAGACTACAAAATATTTACGTCAACAGTATTTAGTGGCCTGAATAATGTATATTATTTACCAATAATAGGATTAATATTAGCCCTGGTTTATACTTCTGTGTCTATATTTTTGCAAATACATGAGGATGCTGTGAACTGGCGGATATATAGGTGTCTGCCTTCATACTTGCATGCAACATGTCCATTTTGGGGGTAAAAAATGGAAAATGAAATCAGCGTCTCATGTTTTACTGCAGAATGAACAGACAAGAACAACAATGCTATTTCCAGGTTTACAGGTGCCATGCTATTAGGTACTAAATTCAACCAGTTCTCATCTCATTATCTCTAGCCGCTTTATCCTTCTACAGGGTCGCAGGCAAGCTGGAGCCTATCCCAGCTGACTACGGGAGAAAGGCGGGGTACACCCTGGACAAGTCGCCAGGTCATCACATGTCAACCAGTTCTATATTTTTCAAATTTCTACACAGGAAAACATGAGTCAAAGTGAAGCATGGATAAGCCCCTACTCTGATATGCACACATTTTTATTTATTTATTTATTCGAAAACTATGAACTACAACTGTTAACATTCATGTTAGTTACCAAACTGAACAGCTAACATGAAATATATTGCTTTTTTTTAAATAAAATACAGTAAGGAAGCATTTGGTACTACCAGTGATGAGAGGAGCTGCAACATACCGCTCAAGCTCAACCAATTAGTATTTGCCTGAAGGATGTTTAACACACAGCACCACAAAGACACGCAAAGCATTGTTAGGATTTTGGAAAACTGCATTTGAGTCCATCAATGTGCCTCTGCTACGTAGCTACATTTAATCCCCTTCATTGCATTGCAACGAAAATATGGTTTACACCCAGAAGTATCAACCAGGCTTTAGTAGTTAAATCTAAAACGTCAGCAACCAGCAACAGCACCAGTCATAGATTAATCTTGTTATATTTGGATTAATAAATATGGTCATGCCATATTTTGGCATGATTGGATGGAGCATCTGTTTTCCTCAGCTGTGAAATCCAGAACAGCAGCCAAGGCAGAACATACTCATTAAATACAGAAGCTAAAAAATATTCAAGAGCCAAGGGAAAAAAAAAAAAAGTGCTCAGAATGCCTGTGTGAGTTCTGCTCCTGTCCAGATTGGGAGTGCAGATGACCTCTGGAATCTGAGTGACTTGGTTAAATAAAGAATCATTCATAGGTCACTAAAGCTGTCTACCACTCACCCTCAGGCCGGTATTGGGCAACGATCGCCACCGTCTGGCCCGCTCCCTTGAGTGCAGCTGCAGCCTGTTCATGTGTAGCTCCACGCAAATCAATGCCATTTACCTGCATGCAAACACACACACACACACACACACACACACACACACACACACACACACACACACACACACACACACGCACGCATTAGTCCCACCTACAGTTGTCAAATGCAAGCTAATCAAGAGAGACAACTGATCAAGGAAGGTTTTAGAGTGAATATGTGGAACAAAAATAGTTCTCTCTCTCTCTCTCTCTCTCTCTCTCTCTCTCTCTCTCTCTCGTGTGTGTGTGTGCGCGCTGGCCAACCATCAATAGTAAATGTCTTTGATAAGGTAAAAGTCATGTAAGTAAGTAGTCTGTCAGCCAGCAAGCAAACATGGGATAATTTGAGGAAGATCATAAAGGAATTTAATAGTAATGCTACGAGGCAGCTGGCAAACACAATCTAACCAAAGGATTTCTGAGAGGATTTTAAGTCATACTCATTAAAGGGGCCAACTCACCCTTCCCAGAAGCCTCTGCGGCAAGTCGCGAGTTGCCATTTTCACATCCATCACTGTTTGAAAATCAATCAATGCGGCAACATCCTAAGCCATAGATCCTAAATTGTAACATGAGATTGAAGATATTTTCTCAAAGTAGTTAGATTTTAAATTCTTTCGACCAATCCATTTCATTTTCATATGGTTATTCCATTGTAATGGACCAGAAACGGCCTCGGCCATCTTGCGGTTGGCCACGAAGGAACAAAAATATCAGGCATGTTCTATTCAAAATTTCCATGCACAACACATAGATGAAGAAAATGTTCGAGATGGGTTTCAAGGGGATCACTAACAGTGATTTTTGCAAAGGTTTTGCTAGCACCGACACAATCACGTGCTTTCAAAACAAAAATAACAAACTGGATTCTGGAAAGGGTGAATCAGCCCCTTTAATGTCCATTATCTTTACTGCTAATGTTAGCTACTTGGCTTATAAGCTAACTTGTGAAAATCTTAACATGTTATTCATAAATGTTCCTCATCTTAAAAAAATAACACTATCCAGTTTGGTAATATAAGCTAACAAGGCTGTATTTCTGACAGAATTTTATAGTTATATTTAATAATGCTCATGAGTCTTACTGCTAATGCTAGCTAGGTGGGTAACAAGCTAAATTGATAAAATTTTGCGAGACTAATTTTAAGTCATAAATGTTCTGATATTTCAAGCTAATGATAGCTAGTGTGCTTACACAAGCTACTGACAAGATTTCTGAGAGGATTTTTTAGACATATTCATAAAATAATCATCATAAGCTTATAATCTTCACTACTAATTCAAGCCAGCTATCTAATATGTGCTATTCTGATTTCTGAGAGGAATTTTTAAATCATATTACTTATATTCATAATTCTTATCTACTGAATCATTTGTCCTTTGAGTAATCCATTTACTCCATTGTAATTATTTACCTACAAAGCAAAGTGATTGTTTAGGAGATGTAGCCAGGCAGCTATCTCCTTTTTAATTCATATTCATAAACATTCAATGAAAAATTGCTTCACGTCAAGATACATCCTTCCAAATCTTAAAAAAAAAAAATCATGCATTTAACACTTATTCAATGAAATCGAGTCGTACATGAGCTGATAGCTGACGAAGCGCATAGCACCAAGTTGGCTATAAGCCATGTATGATGAGATGGAGTGGAATAATTGTTCTATTCTATCCACATTCACTAGATTTTGAGAAACAGAGCATTTTTATTTTTTGCAAATTCGATAAATAAAAACTTTATATAAAACATCCCACAAAACCATTTCCACTTAGAATGTAAACAAACTGGCGAAATGACAGGAGCAATTTGTGAAAAATGCTATAATAATAATTCTTGAAAAATAAAAAAAGATACACTCTTACCATCAAATACTTTTGTTCCATATTTCATTGCCTTTTTGTATTTTACGGGGTTTTGTTTTCGAGTAGAGTTTTTATTTCATCCTTGGATTCAGCAACATGCTCCGCCATTTTTTTTCTCTACTCACGGTACCGGTATATGAGCTGATAGCCTAGTAGTAGAGTAGCCAATCAGAGCGTGTGATTGCTCATATCCAATGAATGTGGATAGAATAATAGCTGTTATACAGTAATGCTTGAAAGTTTGTGAACCCTTTAGAATTTTCTATATTTATGCATAAATATGACCTAAAACATCAAATTTTCACACAAGTCCTAAAAGTAGATAAAGAGAACCCAGTTAAACAAATGAGACAAAAATATTATACTTGGTCATTTATTTACTGAGGAAAATGATCCAATATTACATATCTGTGCATGGCAAAAGTATGTGAACCTTTGCTTTCAGTATCTGGTGTGACTCCCTTGTGCAGCAATAACTGCAACTAAACATTTTCAGTAACTATTGATCAGTCCTGCACACCGGCTTGGAGGAATTTTAGCCCATTCCTCCATACAGAACAGCTTCAACTCTGGGATGTTTCCTCACATGATCTGCTCACTTCAGGTCCTTCCACAACATTTCGATTGGATTAAGGTCAGGACTTTGACTTGGCCATTCCAAAACATTAACTTTATTCTTCTTTAACCATTCTTTGGTAGAACGACTTATGTGCTTCAGGTCGATGTCTTGTTGCATGGCCCATCTTCTCTTGAGATTCAGTTCATGGACAGATGTCCTGACATTTTCCATTAAAATTCACTTTATTTTAAATTTATTAAAATTTCCATTATAATTCAGAATTCATTGTTCCATCAATGATGGCAAGCTGTCCTGGCCCAGATGCAGCAAAACAGGCCCAAACCATGATACTACCACCACCATGTTTCACAGATGGGATAAAGTTCTTATGCTGGAATGCAGTGTTTTCCTTTCTCCAAACATAACGCTTCTCATTTAAACAAAAAAAAAAGTTCTATTTTGGTCTTATCCGTCCACAAAACATTT